>NW_027662800.1:0-55000 GCF_963989245.1 Nansenia antarctica
ACAATCTCTTCGAGAGCTGTTTTCAGTCATTAACAGAGCTGTTCTGAAAGTGTCCAAGCGGCCTGTTCTTAGAGTGGACTGTTTTTTGCATTCGTTCTCAAGTTATATCAAACTATCAAAGTGTTGTTTTCTGCCTTTCTCGAGCACATTTTGACTTGTTGTTGAATGCTCCTATAATGTAACTCTAAATGACAATCAGAGCAACTTGAATTGCGTGTGTGCAGCCTTTTGCTCAAAAGTGATCAACGTTTCGTTTTCGGAGTCTCTTTTGACAATCTCTTCGAGAGCTGTTTTCAGTCATTAACAGAGCTGTTCTGAAAGTGTCCAAGCGGCCTGTTCTTAGAGTGGACTGTTTTTTGCATTCGTTCTCAAGTTATATCAAACTATCAAAGTGTTGTTTTCTGCCTTTCTTGAGCACATTTTGACTTGTTGTTGAATGCTCCTATAATGTAACTCTAAATGACAATCAGAGCAACTTGAATTGCGTGTGTGCAGCCTTTTGCTCAAAAGTGATCAACGTTTCGTTTTCAGAGTCTCTTTTGACAATCTCTTCGAGAGCTGTTTTCAGTCATTAACAGAGCTGTTCTGAAAGTGTCCAAGCGGCCTGTTCTGAGAGTGGACTGTTTTTTGCATTCGTTCTCAAGTTCTATCAGTGTTGTTTTCTGCTTTTCTGGAGCACATTTTGACTTGTTGCTGAATGCTCCTATAATGTAACTCTAAATGACAATCAGAGCAACTTGAATTGCATGTGTGCAGCCTTTTGCTCAAAAGTGATCAACGTTTCGTTTTCGGAGTCTCTTTTGACAATCTCTTCGAGAGCTGTTTTCAGTCATTAACAGAGCTGTTCTGAAAGTGTCCAAGCGGCCTGTTCTTAGAGTGGACTGTTTTTTGCATTCGTTCTCAAGTTATATCAAACTATCAAAGTGTTGTTTTCTGCCTTTCTCGAGCACATTTTGACTTGTTGTTGAATGCTCCTATAATGTAACTCTAAATGACAATCAGAGCAACTTGAATTGCGTATGTGCAGCCTTTTGCTCAAAAGTGATCAACGTTTCGTTTTCGGAGTCTCTTTTGACAATCTCTTCGAGAGCTGTTTTCAGTCATTAACAGAGCTGTTCTGAAAGTGTCCAAGCGGCCTGTTCTTAGAGTGGACTGTTTTTTGCATTCGTTCTCAAGTTATATCAAACTATCAAAGTGTTGTTTTCTGCCTTTTTGGAGCACATTTTGACTTGTTGTTGAATGCTCCTATAATGTAACTCTAAATGACAATCAGAGTATGTTGAATTACGTGTGTGCAGCCTTTTGCTCAAAAGTTATCAATGTTTCGTTTTCAGAGTCTCTTTTGACAATCTCTTAAAGAGCTGATTTCAGTCATTAACAGAGCTGTTCTGAAAGTGTCCAAGCAGCCTGTTCTGAGAGTGGACTGTTTTTTGCATTCGTTCTCAAGTTATATCAAAGTGTTGTTTTCTGCCTTTCTCAAGCACATTTGGACTTGTTGTTGAATGCTCCTATAATGTAACTCTAAATGACAATCAGAGCAACTTGAATTGCGTGTGTGCAGCCTTTTGCTCAAAAGTGATCAACGTTTCGTTTTCAGAGTCTCTTTTGACAATCTCTTCGAGAGCTGTTTTCAGTCACTAACAGAGCTGTTCTGAAAGTGTCCAAGCGGCCTGTTCTGAGAGTGGACTGTTTTTTGCATTCGTTCTCAAGTTCTATCAGTGTTGTTTTCTGCTTTTCTGGAGCACATTTTGACTTGTTGCTGAATGCTCCTATAATGTAACTCTAAATGACAATCAGAGCAACTTGAATTGCGTGTGTGCAGCCTTTTGCTCAAAAGTGATCAACGTTTCGTTTTCGGAGTCTCTTTTGACAATCTCTTCGAGAGCTGTTTTCAGTCATTAACAGAGCTGTTCTGAAAGTGTCCAAGCGGCCTGTTCTTAGAGTGGACTGTTTTTTGCATTCGTTCTCAAGTTATATCAAACTATCAAAGTGTTGTTTTCTGCCTTTCTCGAGCACATTTTGACTTGTTGTTGAATGCTCCTATAATGTAACTCTAAATGACAATCAGAGCAACTTGAATTGCGTGTGTGCTGCCTTTTGCTCAAAAGTGATCAACGTTTCGTTTTCAGAGTCTCTTTTGACAATCTCCTCGAGAGCTGTTTTCAGTCATTAACAGAGCTGTTCTGAAAGTGTCCAAGCGGCCTGTTCTTATAGTGGACTGTTTTTTGCATTCGTTCTCAAGTTATATTAAACTATCAAAGTGTTGTTTTCTGCCTTTCTTGAGCACATTTTGACTTGTTGTTGAATGCTCCTATAATGTAACGCTAAATGACAATCAGAGCAACTTGAATTGCGTGTGTGCAGCCTTTTGCTCAAAAGTGATCAACGTTTCGTTTTCAGAGTCTCTTTTGACAATCTCTTCGAGAGCTGTTTTCAGTCATTAACAGAGCTGTTCTGAAAGTGTCCAAGCGGCCTGTTCTGAGAGTGGACTGTTTTTTGCATTCGTTCTCAAGTTCTATCAGTGTTGTTTTCTGCTTTTCTGGAGCACATTTTGACTTGTTGCTGAATGCTCCTACAATGTAACTCTAAATGACAATCAGAGCAACTTGAATTGCGTGTGTGCAGCCTTTTGCTCAAAAGTGATCAACGTTTCGTTTTCTGAGTCTCTTTTGACAATCTCTTCGAGAGCTGTTTTCAGTCATTAACAGAGCTGTTCTGAAAGTGTCCAAGCGGCCTGTTCTGAGAGTGGACTGTTTTTTGCATTCGTTCTCAAGTTCTATCAGTGTTGTTTTCTGCTTTTCTGGAGCACATTTTGACTTGTTGCTGAATGCTCCTATAATGTAACTCTAAATGACAATCAGAGCAACTTGAATTGCGTGTGTGCAGCCTTTTGCTCAAAAGTGATCAACGTTTCGTTTTCTGAGTCTCTTTTGACAATCTCTTCGAGAGCTGTTTTCAGTCATTAACAGAGCTGTTCTGAAAGTGTCCAATCGGCCTGTTCTTAGAGTGGACTGTTTTTTGCATTCGTTCTCAAGTTATATCAAACTATCAAAGTGTTGTTTTCTGCCTTTCTGGAGCACATTTTGACTTGTTGTTGAATGCTCCTATAATGTAACTCTAAATGACAATCAGAGTATGTTGAATTACGTGTGTGCAGCCTTTTGCTCAAAAGTTATCAATGTTTCGTTTTCAGAGTCTCTTTTGACAATCTCTTAAAGAGCTGATTTCAGTCATTAACAGAGCTGTTCTGAAAGTGTCCAAGCAGCCTGTTCTGAGAGTGGACTGTTTTTTGCATTCGTTCTCAAGTTATATCAAAGTGTTGTTTTCTGCCTTTCTCGAGCACATTTTGACTTGTTGTTGAATAATCCTATAATGTAACTCTAAATGACAATCAGAGCAACTTGAATTGCGTGTGTGCAGCCTTTTGCTCAAAAGTGATCAACGTTTCGTTTTCGGAGTCTCTTTTGACAATCTCTTCGAGAGCTGTTTTCAGTCATTAACAGAGCTGTTCTGAAAGTGTCCAAGCGGCCTGTTCTGAGAGTGGACTGTTTTTTGCATTCGTTCTCAAGTTATATCAAACTATCAAAGTGTTGTTTTCTGCCTTTCACGAGCACATTTTGACTTGTTGTTGAATAATCCTATAATGTAACTCTAAATGACAATCAGAGCAACTTGAATTGCGTGTGTGCAGCCTTTTGCTCAAAAGTGATCAACGTTTCGTTTTCGGAGTCTCTTTTGACAATCTCTTCGAGAGCTGTTTTCAGTCATTAACAGAGCTGTTCTGAAAGTGTCCAAGCGGCCTGTTCTGAGAGTGGACTGTTTTTTGCATTCGTTCTCAAGTTCTATCAGTGTTGTTTTCTGCTTTTCTGGAGCACATTTTGACTTGTTGCTGAATGCTCCTATAATGTAACTCTAAATGACAATCAGAGCAACTTGAATTGCGTGTGTGCAGCCTTTTGCTCAAAAGTGATCAATGTTTCGTTTTCGGAGTCTCTTTTGACAATCTCTTCGAGAGCTGTTTTCAGTCATTAACAGAGCTGTTCTGAAAGTGTCCAAGCAGCCTGTTCTGAGAGTGGACTGTTTTTTGCATTCGTTCTCAAGTTATATCAAAGTGTTGTTTTCTGCCTTTCTCGAGCACATTTTGACTTGTTGTTGAATAATCCTATAATGTAACTCTAAATGACAATCAGAGCAACTTGAATTGCGTGTGTGCAGCCTTTTGCTCAAAAGTGATCAACGTTTCGTTTTCGGAGTCTCTTTTGACAATCTCTTCGAGAGCTGTTTTCAGTCATTAACAGAGCTGTTCTGAAAGTGTCCAAGCGGCCTGTTCTGAGAGTGGACTGTTTTTTGCATTCGTTCTCAAGTTATATCAAACTATCAAAGTGTTGTTTTCTGCCTTTCACGAGCACATTTTGACTTGTTGTTGAATAATCCTATAATGTAACTCTAAATGACAATCAGAGCAACTTGAATTGCGTGTGTGCAGCCTTTTGCTCAAAAGTGATCAACGTTTCGTTTTCGGAGTCTCTTTTGACAATCTCTTCGAGAGCTGTTTTCAGTCATTAACAGAGCTGTTCTGAAAGTGTCCAAGCGGCCTGTTCTGAGAGTGGACTGTTTTTTGCATTCGTTCTCAAGTTCTATCAGTGTTGTTTTCTGCTTTTCTGGAGCACATTTTGACTTGTTGCTGAATGCTCCTATAATGTAACTCTAAATGACAATCAGAGCAACTTGAATTGCGTGTGTGCAGCCTTTTGCTCAAAAGTGATCAACGTTTCGTTTTCGGAGTCTCTTTTGACAATCTCTTCGAGAGCTGTTTTCAGTCATTAACAGAGCTGTTCTGAAAGTGTCCAAGCGGCCTGTTCTTAGAGTGGACTGTTTTTTGCATTCGTTCTCAAGTTATATCAAACTATCAAAGTGTTGTTTTCTGCCTTTCTGGAGCACATTTTGACTTTTTGTTGAATGCTCCTATAATGTAACTCTAAATGACAATCAGAGCAACTTGAATTGCGTGTGTGCAGCCTTTTGCTCAAAAGTGATCAACGTTTCGTTTTCGGAGTCTCTTTTGACAATCTCTTCGAGAGCTGTTTTCAGTCATTAACAGAGCTGTTCTGAAAGTGTCCAAGCGGCCTGTTCTTAGAGTGGACTGTTTTTTGCATTCGTTCTCAAGTTATATCAAACTATCAAAGTGTTGTTTTCTGCCTTTTTGGAGCACATTTTGACTTGTTGTTGAATGCTCCTATAATGTAACTCTAAATGACAATCAGAGTATGTTGAATTACGTGTGTGCAGCCTTTTGCTCAAAAGTTATCAATGTTTCGTTTTCAGAGTCTCTTTTGACAATCTCTTAAAGAGCTGATTTCAGTCATTAACAGAGCTGTTCTGAAAGTGTCCAAGCAGCCTGTTCTGAGAGTGGACTGTTTTTTGCATTCGTTCTCAAGTTATATCAAAGTGTTGTTTTCTGCCTTTCTCGAGCACATTTTGACTTGTTGTTGAATGCTCCTATAATGTAACTCTAAATGACAATCAGAGCAACTTGAATTGCGTGTGTGCAGCCTTTTGCTCAAAAGTGATCAACGTTTCGTTTTCAGAGTCTCTTTTGACAATCTCTTCGAGAGCTGTTTTCAGTCACTAACAGAGCTGTTCTGAAAGTGTCCAAGCGGCCTGTTCTGAGAGTGGACTGTTTTTTGCATTCGTTCTCAAGTTCTATCAGTGTTGTTTTCTGCTTTTCTGGAGCACATTTTGACTTGTTGCTGAATGCTCCTATAATGTAACTCTAAATGACAATCAGAGCAACTTGAATTGCGTGTGTGCAGCCTTTTGCTCAAAAGTGATCAACGTTTCGTTTTCGGAGTCTCTTTTGACAATCTCTTCGAGAGCTGTTTTCAGTCATTAACAGAGCTGTTCTGAAAGTGTCCAAGCGGCCTGTTCTTAGAGTGGACTGTTTTTTGCATTCGTTCTCAAGTTATATCAAACTATCAAAGTGTTGTTTTCTGCCTTTCTCGAGCACATTTTGACTTGTTGTTGAATGCTCCTATAATGTAACTCTAAATGACAATCAGAGCAACTTGAATTGCGTGTGTGCAGCCTTTTGCTCAAAAGTGATCAACGTTTCGTTTTCAGAGTCTCTTTTGACAATCTCCTCGAGAGCTGTTTTCAGTCATTAACAGAGCTGTTCTGAAAGTGTCCAAGCGGCCTGTTCTTATAGTGGACTGTTTTTTGCATTCGTTCTCAAGTTATATTAAACTATCAAAGTGTTGTTTTCTGCCTTTTTGGAGCACATTTTGACTTGTTGTTGAATGCTCCTATAATGTAACTCTAAATGACAATCAGAGTATGTTGAATTACGTGTGTGCAGCCTTTTGCTCAAAAGTTATCAATGTTTCGTTTTCAGAGTCTCTTTTGACAATCTCTTAAAGAGCTGATTTCAGTCATTAACAGAGCTGTTCTGAAAGTGTCCAAGCAGCCTGTTCTGAGAGTGGACTGTTTTTTGCATTCGTTCTCAAGTTATATCAAAGTGTTGTTTTCTGCCTTTCTCGAGCACATTTTGACTTGTTGTTGAATGCTCCTATAATGTAACTCTAAATGACAATCAGAGCAACTTGAATTGCGTGTGTGCAGCCTTTTGCTCAAAAGTGATCAACGTTTCGTTTTCAGAGTCTCTTTTGACAATCTCTTCGAGAGCTGTTTTCAGTCACTAACAGAGCTGTTCTGAAAGTGTCCAAGCGGCCTGTTCTGAGAGTGGACTGTTTTTTGCATTCGTTCTCAAGTTCTATCAGTGTTGTTTTCTGCTTTTCTGGAGCACATTTTGACTTGTTGCTGAATGCTCCTATAATGTAACTCTAAATGACAATCAGAGCAACTTGAATTGCGTGTGTGCAGCCTTTTGCTCAAAAGTGATCAACGTTTCGTTTTCGGAGTCTCTTTTGACAATCTCTTCGAGAGCTGTTTTCAGTCATTAACAGAGCTGTTCTGAAAGTGTCCAAGCGGCCTGTTCTTAGAGTGGACTGTTTTTTGCATTCGTTCTCAAGTTATATCAAACTATCAAAGTGTTGTTTTCTGCCTTTCTGGAGCACATTTTGACTTTTTGTTGAATACTCCTATAATGTAACTCTAAATGACAATCAGAGTATGTTGAATTACGTGTGTGCAGCCTTTTGCTCAAAAGTTATCAATGTTTCGTTTTCAGAGTCTCTTTTGACAATCTCTTAAAGAGCTGATTTCAGTCATTAACAGAGCTGTTCTGAAAGTGTCCAAGCGGCCTGTTCTGAGAGTGGACTGTTTTTTGCATTCGTTCTCAAGTTCTATCAGTGTTGTTTTCTGCTTTTCTGGAGCACATTTTGACTTGTTGCTGAATGCTCCTATAATGTAACTCTAAATGACAATCAGAGCAACTTGAATTGCGTGTGTGCAGCCTTTTGCTCAAAAGTGATCAACGTTTCGTTTTCGGAGTCTCTTTTGACAATCTCTTCGAGAGCTGTTTTCAGTCATTAACAGAGCTGTTCTGAAAGTGTCCAAGCGGCCTGTTCTTAGAGTGGACTGTTTTTTGCATTCGTTCTCAAGTTATATCAAACTATCAAAGTGTTGTTTTCTGCCTTTCTGGAGCACATTTTGACTTTTTGTTGAATGCTCCTATAATGTAACTCTAAATGACAATCAGAGTATGTTGAATTACGTGTGTGCAGCCTTTTGCTCAAAAGTTATCAATGTTTCGTTTTCAGAGTCTCTTTTGACAATCTCTTAAAGAGCTGATTTCAGTCATTAACAGAGCTGTTCTGAAAGTGTCCAAGCAGCCTGTTCTGAGAGTGGACTGTTTTTTGCATTCGTTCTCAAGTTATATCAAAGTGTTGTTTTCTGCCTTTCTCAAGCACATTTTGACTTGTTGTTGAATGCTCCTATAATGTAACTCTAAATGACAATCAGAGCAACTTGAATTGCGTGTGTGCAGCCTTTTGCTCAAAAGTGATCAACGTTTCGTTTTCAGAGTCTCTTTTGACAATCTCTTCGAGAGCTGTTTTCAGTCATTAACAGAGCTGTTCTGAAAGTGTCCAAGCGGCCTGTTCTGAGAGTGGACTGTTTTTTGCATTCGTTCTCAAGTTATATCAATCTATCAAAGTGTTGTTTTCTGCCTTTTTGGAGCACATTTTGACTTGTTGTTGAATGCTCCTATAATGTAACTCTAAATGACAATCAGAGTATGTTGAATTACGTGTGTGCAGCCTTTTGCTCAAAAGTTATCAATGTTTCGTTTTCAGAGTCTCTTTTGACAATCTCTTAAAGAGCTGATTTCAGTCATTAACAGAGCTGTTCTGAAAGTGTCCAAGCAGCCTGTTCTGAGAGTGGACTGTTTTTTGCATTCGTTCTCAAGTTATATCAAAGTGTTGTTTTCTGCCTTCCTCGAGCACATTTTGACTTGTTGTTGAATGCTCCTATAATGTAACTCTAAATGACAATCAGAGCAACTTGAATTGCGTGTGTGCAGCCTTTTGCTCAAAAGTGATCAACGTTTCGTTTTCAGAGTCTCTTTTGACAATCTCTTCGAGAGCTGTTTTCAGTCATTAACAGAGCTGTTCTGAAAGTGTCCAAGCGGCCTGTTCTTAGAGTGGACTGTTTTTTGCATTCGTTCTCAAGTTATGTCAAACTATCAAAGTGTTGTTTTCTGCCTTTCTCGAGCACATTTTGACTTGTTGTTGAATGCTCCTATAATGTAACTCTAAATGACAATCAGAGCAACTTGAATTGCGTGTGTCCAGCCTTTTGCTCAAAAGTGATCAACGTTTCGTTTTCAGAGTCTCTTTTGACAATCTCTTCGAGAGCTGTTTTCAGTCACTAACAGAGCTGTTCTGAAAGTGTCCAAGCGGCCTGTTCTGAGAGTGGACTGTTTTTTGCATTCGTTCTCAAGTTCTATCAGTGTTGTTTTCTGCTTTTCTGGAGCACATTTTTGACTTGTTGCTGAATGCTCCTATAATGTAACTCTAAATGACAATCAGAGCAACTTGAATTGCGTGTGTGCAGCCTTTTGCTCAAAAGTGATCAACGTTTCGTTTTCGGAGTCTCTTTTGACAATCTCTTCGAGAGCTGTTTTCAGTCATTAACAGAGCTGTTCTGAAGGTGTCCAAGCGGCCTGTTCTGAGAGTGGACTGTTTTTTGCATTCGTCCTTAAGTTCTATCAGAGTTGTTTTCTGCTTTTCTGGAGCACATTTTGACTTGTTGCTGAATGCTCCTATAATGTAACTCTAAATGACAATCAGAGCAACTTGAATTGCGTGTGTGCAGCCTTTTGCTCAAAAGTGATCAACGTTTCGTTTTCAGAGTCTCTTTTGACAATCTCTTCGAGAGCTGTTTTCAGTCATTAACACAGCTGTTCTGAAAGTGTCCAAGCGGCCTGTTCTTAGAGTGGACTGTTTTTTGCATTCGTTCTCAAGTTATGTCAAACTATCAAAGTGTTGTTTTCTGCCTTTCTCGAGCACATTTTGACTTGTTGTTGAATGCTCCTATAATGTAACTCTAAATGACAATCAGAGCAACTTGAATTGCGTGTGTGCAGCCTTTTGCTCAAAAGTGATCAACGTTTCGTTTTCAGAGTCTCTTTTGACAATCTCTTCGAGAGCTGTTTTCAGTCACTAACAGAGCTGTTCTGAAAGTGTCCAAGCGGCCTGTTCTGAGAGTGGACTGTTTTTTGCATTCGTTCTCAAGTTCTATCAGTGTTGTTTTCTGCTTTTCTGGAGCACATTTTGACTTGTTGCTGAATGCTCCTATAATGTAACTCTAAATGACAATCAGAGCAACTTGAATTGCGTGTGTGCAGCCTTTTGCTCAAAAGTGATCAACGTTTCGTTTTCGGAGTCTCTTTTGACAATCTCTTCGAGAGCTGTTTTCAGTCATTAACAGAGCTGTTCTGAAAGTGTCCAAGCGGCCTGTTCTTAGAGTGGACTGTTTTTTGCATTCGTTCTCAAGTTATATCAAACTATCAAAGTGTTGTTTTCTGCCTTTCTGGAGCACATTTTGACTTTTTGTTGAATGCTCCTATAATGTAACTCTAAATGACAATCAGAGTATGTTGAATTACGTGTGTGCAGCCTTTTGCTCAAAAGTTATCAATGTTTCGTTTTCAGAGTCTCTTTTGACAATCTCTTAAAGAGCTGATTTCAGTCATTAACAGAGCTGTTCTGAAAGTGTCCAAGCAGCCTGTTCTGAGAGTGGACTGTTTTTTGCATTCGTTCTCAAGTTATATCAAAGTGTTGTTTTCTGCCTTTCTCGAGCACATTTTGACTTGTTGTTGAATGCTCCTATAATGTAACTCTAAATGACAATCAGAGCAACTTGAATTGCGTGTGTGCAGCCTTTTGCTCAAAAGTGATCAACGTTTCGTTTTCAGAGTCTCTTTTGACAATCTCTTCGAGAGCTGTTTTCAGTCATTAACAGAGCTGTTCTGAAAGTGTCCAAGCGGCCTGTTCTGAGAGTGGACTGTTTTTTGCATTCGTTCTCAAGTTCTATCAGTGTTGTTTTCTGCTTTTCTGGAGCACATTTTGACTTGTTGCTGAATGCTCCTATAATGTAACTCTAAATGACAATCAGAGCAACTTGAATTGCGTGTGTGCAGCCTTTTGCTCAAAAGTGATCAACGTTTCGTTTTCGGAGTCTCTTTTGACAATCTCTTCGAGAGCTGTTTTCAGTCATTAACAGAGCTGTTCTGAAAGTGTCCAAGCGGCCTGTTCTTAGAGTGGACTGTTTTTTGCATTCGTTCTCAAGTTATATCAAACTATCAAAGTGTTGTTTTCTGCCTTTCTGGAGCACATTTTGACTTTTTGTTGAATGCTCCTATAATGTAACTCTAAATGACAATCAGAGTATGTTGAATTACGTGTGTGCAGCCTTTTGCTCAAAAGTTATCAATGTTTCGTTTTCAGAGTCTCTTTTGACAATCTCTTAAAGAGCTGATTTCAGTCATTAACAGAGCTGTTCTGAAAGTGTCCAAGCAGCCTGTTCTGAGAGTGGACTGTTTTTTGCATTCGTTCTCAAGTTATATCAAAGTGTTGTTTTCTGCCTTTCTCGAGCACATTTTGACTTGTTGTTGAATGCTCCTATAATGTAACTCTAAATGACAATCAGAGCAACTTGAATTGCGTGTGTGCAGCCTTTTGCTCAAAAGTGATCAACGTTTCGTTTTCAGAGTCTCTTTTGACAATCTCTTCGAGAGCTGTTTTCAGTCATTAACAGAGCTGTTCTGAAAGTGTCCAAGCGGCCTGTTCTGAGAGTGGACTGTTTTTTGCATTCGTTCTCAAGTTCTATCAGTGTTGTTTTCTGCTTTTCTGGAGCACATTTTGACTTGTTGCTGAATGCTCCTATAATGTAACTCTAAATGACAATCAGAGCAACTTGAATTGCGTGTGTGCAGCCTTTTGCTCAAAAGTGATCAACGTTTCGTTTTCAGAGTCTCTTTTGACAATCTCTTCGAGAGCTGTTTTCAGTCATTAACAGAACTGTTCTGAAAGTGTCCAAGCGGCCTGTTCTGAGAGTGGACTGTTTTTTGCATTCGTCCTTAAGTTCTATCAGAGTTGTTTTCTGCTTTTCTGGAGCACATTTTGACTTGTTGCTGAATGCTCCTATAATGTAACTCTAAATGACAATCAGAGCAACTTGAATTGCGTGTGTGCAGCCTTTTGCTCAAAAGTGATCAACGTTTCGTTTTCAGAGTCTCTTTTGACAATCTCTTCGAGAGCTGTTTTCAGTCATTAACACAGCTGTTCTGAAAGTGTCCAAGCGGCCTGTTCTTAGAGTGGACTGTTTTTTGCATTCGTTCTCAAGTTATGTCAAACTATCAAAGTGTTGTTTTCTGCCTTTCTCGAGCACATTTTGACTTGTTGTTGAATGCTCCTATAATGTAACTCTAAATGACAATCAGAGCAACTTGAATTGCGTGTGTGCAGCCTTTTGCTCAAAAGTGATCAACGTTTCGTTTTCAGAGTCTCTTTTGACAATCTCTTCGAGAGCTGTTTTCAGTCACTAACAGAGCTGTTCTGAAAGTGTCCAAGCGGCCTGTTCTGAGAGTGGACTGTTTTTTGCATTCGTTCTCAAGTTCTATCAGTGTTGTTTTCTGCTTTTCTGGAGCACATTTTGACTTGTTGCTGAATGCTTCTATAATGTAACTCTAAATGACAATCAGAGCAACTTGAATTGCGTGTGTGCAGCCTTTTGCTCAAAAGTGATCAACGTTTCGTTTTCGGAGTCTCTTTTGACAATCTCTTCGAGAGCTGTTTTCAGTCATTAACAGAGCTGTTCTGAAAGTGTCCAAGCGGCCTGTTCTTAGAGTGGACTGTTTTTTGCATTCGTTCTCAAGTTATATCAAACTATCAAAGTGTTGTTTTCTGCCTTTCTGGAGCACATTTTGACTTTTTGTTGAATGCTCCTATAATGTAACTCTAAATGACAATCAGAGTATGTTGAATTACGTGTGTGCAGCCTTTTGCTCAAAAGTTATCAATGTTTCGTTTTCAGAGTCTCTTTTGACAATCTCTTAAAGAGCTGATTTCAGTCATTAACAGAGCTGTTCTGAAAGTGTCCAAGCAGCCTGTTCTGAGAGTGGACTGTTTTTTGCATTCGTTCTCAAGTTATATCAAAGTGTTGTTTTCTGCCTTTCTCGAGCACATTTTGACTTGTTGTTGAATGCTCCTATAATGTAACTCTAAATGACAATCAGAGCAACTTGAATTGCGTGTGTGCAGCCTTTTGCTCAAAAGTGATCAACGTTTCGTTTTCAGAGTCTCTTTTGACAATCTCTTCGAGAGCTGTTTTCAGTCATTAACAGAGCTGTTCTGAAAGTGTCCAAGCGGCCTGTTCTGAGAGTGGACTGTTTTTTGCATTCGTTCTCAAGTTCTATCAGTGTTGTTTTCTGCTTTTCTGGAGCACATTTTGACTTGTTGCTGAATGCTCCTATAATGTAACTCTAAATGACAATCAGAGCAACTTGAATTGCGTGTGTGCAGCCTTTTGCTCAAAAGTGATCAACGTTTCGTTTTCGGAGTCTCTTTTGACAATCTCTTCGAGAGCTGTTTTCAGTCATTAACAGAGCTGTTCTGAAAGTGTCCAAGCGGCCTGTTCTTAGAGTGGACTGTTTTTTGCATTCGTTCTCAAGTTATATCAAACTATCAAAGTGTTGTTTTCTGCCTTTCTGGAGCACATTTTGACTTGTTGTTGAATGCTCCTATAATGTAACTCTAAATGACAATCAGAGTATGTTGAATTACGTGTGTGCAGCCTTTTGCTCAAAAGTTATCAATGTTTCGTTTTCAGAGTCTCTTTTGACAATCTCTTAAAGAGCTGATTTCAGTCATTAACAGAGCTGTTCTGAAAGTGTCCAAGCAGCCTGTTCTGAGAGTGGACTGTTTTTTGCATTCGTTCTCAAGTTATATCAAAGTGTTGTTTTCTGCCTTTCTCGAGCACATTTTGACTTGTTGTTGAATGCTCCTATAATGTAACTCTAAATGACAATCAGAGCAACTTGAATTGCGTGTGTGCAGCCTTTTGCTCAAAAGTGATCAACGTTTCGTTTTCAGAGTCTCTTTTGACAATCTCTTCGAGAGCTGTTTTCAGTCATTAACAGAGCTGTTCTGAAAGTGTCCAAGCGGCCTGTTCTGAGAGTGGACTGTTTTTTGCATTCGTTCTCAAGTTCTATCAGTGTTGTTTTCTGCTTTTCTGGAGCACATTTTGACTTGTTGCTGAATGCTCCTATAATGTAACTCTAAATGACAATCAGAGCAACTTGAATTGCGTGTGTGCAGCCTTTTGCTCAAAAGTGATCAACGTTTCGTTTTCGGAGTCTCTTTTGACAATCTCTTCGAGAGCTGTTTTCAGTCATTAACAGAGCTGTTCTGAAAGTGTCCAAGCGGCCTGTTCTTAGAGTGGACTGTTTTTTGCATTCGTTCTCAAGTTATATCAATCTATCAAAGTGTTGTTTTCTGCCTTTTTGGAGCACATTTTGACTTGTTGTTGAATGCTCCTATAATGTAACTCTAAATGACAATCAGAGTATGTTGAATTACGTGTGTGCAGCCTTTTGCTCAAAAGTTATCAATGTTTCGTTTTCAGAGTCTCTTTTGACAATCTCTTAAAGAGCTGATTTCAGTCATTAACAGAGCTGTTCTGAAAGTGTCCAAGCAGCCTGTTCTGAGAGTGGACTGTTTTTTGCATTCGTTCTCAAGTTATATCAAAGTGTTGTTTTCTGCCTTCCTCGAGCACATTTTGACTTGTTGTTGAATGCTCCTATAATGTAACTCTAAATGACAATCAGAGCAACTTGAATTGCGTGTGTGCAGCCTTTTGCTCAAAAGTGATCAACGTTTCGTTTTCAGAGTCTCTTTTGACAATCTCTTCGAGAGCTGTTTTCAGTCATTAACAGAGCTGTTCTGAAAGTGTCCAAGCGGCCTGTTCTTAGAGTGGACTGTTTTTTGCATTCGTTCTCAAGTTATGTCAAACTATCAAAGTGTTGTTTTCTGCCTTTCTCGAGCACATTTTGACTTGTTGTTGAATGCTCCTATAATGTAACTCTAAATGACAATCAGAGCAACTTGAATTGCGTGTGTGCAGCCTTTTGCTCAAAAGTGATCAACGTTTCGTTTTCAGAGTCTCTTTTGACAATCTCTTCGAGAGCTGTTTTCAGTCACTAACAGAGCTGTTCTGAAAGTGTCCAAGCGGCCTGTTCTGAGAGTGGACTGTTTTTTGCATTCGTCCTTAAGTTCTATCAGAGTTGTTTTCTGCTTTTCTGGAGCACATCTTTGACTTGTTGCTGAATGCTCCTATAATGTAACTCTAAATGACAATCAGAGCAACTTGAATTGCGTGTGTGCAGCCTTTTGCTCAAAAGTGATCAACGTTTCGTTTTCGGAGTCTCTTTTGACAATCTCTACGAGAGCTGTTTTCAGTCATTAACAGAGCTGTTCTGAAGGTGTCCAAGCGGCCTGTTCTGAGAGTGGACTGTTTTTTGCATTCGTCCTTAAGTTCTATCAGAGTTGTTTTCTGCTTTTCTGGAGCACATTTTGACTTGTTGCTGAATGCTCCTATAATGTAACTCTAAATGACAATCAGAGCAACTTGAATTGCGTGTGTGCAGCCTTTTGCTCAAAAGTGATCAACGTTTCGTTTTCAGAGTCTCTTTTGACAATCTCTTCCAGAGCTGTTTTCAGTCATTAACACAGCTGTTCTGAAAGTGTCCAAGCGGCCTGTTCTTAGAGTGGACTGTTTTTTGCATTCGTTCTCAAGTTATGTCAAACTATCAAAGTGTTGTTTTCTGCCTTTCTCGAGCACATTTTGACTTGTTGTTGAATGCTCCTATAATGTAACTCTAAATGACAATCAGAGCAACTTGAATTGCGTGTGTGCAGCCTTTTGCTCAAAAGTGATCAACGTTTCGTTTTCAGAGTCTCTTTTGACAATCTCTTCGAGAGCTGTTTTCAGTCACTAACAGAGCTGTTCTGAAAGTGTCCAAGCGGCCTGTTCTGAGAGTGGACTGTTTTTTGCATTCGTTCTCAAGTTCTATCAGTGTTGTTTTCTGCTTTTCTGGAGCACATTTTGACTTGTTGCTGAATGCTCCTATAATGTAACTCTAAATGACAATCAGAGCAACTTGAATTGCGTGTGTGCAGCCTTTTGCTCAAAAGTGATCAACGTTTCGTTTTCAGAGTCTCTTTTGACAATCTCTTCGAGAGCTGTTTTCAGTCACTAACAGAGCTGTTCTGAAAGTGTCCAAGCGGCCTGTTCTGAGAGTGGACTGTTTTTTGCATTCGTTCTCAAGTTCTATCAGTGTTGTTTTCTGCTTTTCTGGAGCACATTTTGACTTGTTGCTGAATGCTCCTATAATGTAACTCTAAATGACAATCAGAGCAACTTGAATTGCGTGTGTGCAGCCTTTTGCTCAAAAGTGATCAACGTTTCGTTTTCGGAGTCTCTTTTGACAATCTCTTCGAGAGCTGTTTTCAGTCATTAACAGAGCTGTTCTGAAAGTGTCCAAGCGGCCTGTTCTTAGAGTGGACTGTTTTTTGCATTCGTTCTCAAGTTATATCAAACTATCAAAGTGTTGTTTTCTGCCTTTCTCGAGCACATTTTGACTTGTTGTTGAATGCTCCTATAATGTAACTCTAAATGACAATCAGAGCAACTTGAATTGCGTGTGTGCAGCCTTTTGCTCAAAAGTGATCAACGTTTCGTTTTCAGAGTCTCTTTTGACAATCTCTTCGAGAGCTGTTTTCAGTCATTAACAGAGCTGTTCTGAAAGTGTCCAAGCGGCCTGTTCTTAGAGTGGACTGTTTTTTGCATTCGTTCTCAAGTTATGTCAAACTATCAACCCAGCTAGCAATTTTTGGTTCTAAAAATGTTCAAAGAATGTTACCTAGAACGTTCTCATAATGTTTTCAGCGGGAAGTTTTCTTTAAGTTCTCAGAATGTTCTAGGATAACATTCTCTAAAAACATTTTTAAAATGTTGTGTGATAACCTTCTTAAAATGTTAAGTGACAACATTGCTAGAACATTATGCCCTAATGTTCTTGAAAACGTTTTCAGTGGGAAGTTCCCAGAATGTTCTAGGATAATGTTCTCTAAAAACATTTTTTAAATGTTGTGATAACCTTCTTAAAATGTTAAGTGACAACATTGCTAGAACATTATGCCCTAATGTTCTTGAAAACGTTTTCAGTGGGAAGTTCCCAGAATGTTCTAGGATAACGTTCTCTAAAAACATTTTTTAAATGTTGTGATAACATTTTAAGTGACAACATTGCTAGAACATTATGCCCTAATGTTCTTGAAAACGTTTTCAGTGGGAAGTTCCCAGAATGTTTTAGGATAATGTTCAGTAATAACCTTCTTAAAATGTGAGTTGACGATATTGCTAGAACATTACACCTTATGTTCTCAAAACATTTTCAGCTTAAGTTTTTTGTTTGTTCCCAGAATGTTTTAGGATAACGTGTGTTACGTTTTGGAATAATGTTCTAAATGTAGAGTGGTGTTGGACCCATGTGCGGTGCGGTGCGACTCAGAGGAATTGAGGTCGAGACATGAATAAAATAAAGTTCTCTTTACTGAGATGAATACACTGAATATCCATAGGACCGTGATACAGAACCACAGAAAAATAAAGGAGAGCAAGCAAGGCTCTGCGTAGCGAGTCGATAACTAATAACAAAAACAAAACACTTGCGAGTAGCGAAAACAAAAGATGAGCAAACAAGGCTCCGTTTACTAAAAGCAAACTTCACTTAAACACAAACAAATCAAAACACACATAATAGTCAATAATACCTGGAAGTAGCGACAGGTAAGGTAAAGTCCTCCAGGACCGAAAGGACAGGGACAAGTATCATGCACAATATTCTTAAGGGAAAGACGAGGGTTCACAAGACGCTAACAAGTACGAACAACTGACAAGGGAACAGGGAAATGGGACACACCTAAATACACATACAAACACTCACAGGTGACAATAATCACGTAATTAGTCCAGGGCTGGAGTGATGCTGCTCTTCAACCAGCAGAGGCATCGGGGAGGCATCCTCGCTGACCCCCCTCGTAACAAACGTGCTCTAAAAACCATTCTAAAAACGTTTGCTTATAACCTTCTTAAAATGTTTACTGAAAACCCTGTTAAAACATTATGCCCAAACATTCTTAAAATGTTTTTAGCTAAACGTATTAACACATGTAAAAGTTTGATAACATCAATATTCAAGTCTTTCAACATAATGTATCATTATTTATTAACATTAACAACAGAGGTGAGACAGGGAGAGGCAGCCACAGCTTCATTTGAGAACTTTTTTTTTTTTTTTTTAAAGCAAAACATCATATACTGTACATACTGAAAACATGGAAGTCAGAACCTATCATCACTGCAACAGTACATATCTCTGACAGTACATATCCTCATGACAGACAGGCATTCCCAAAGTGTTGATTGCTTGATTTAGTCCTCGAACAGTGTGGGGCTTCTGCTCCCCTCAAGTGCTGCTGCTGCACCTGGACACATTATTAAACATCATCCCTGGACACATCCTTACTCTGAACTCTGTCCTCAGTCACAGATGGTCCACCTGTATCACTGTCCTCAGTCATGGATTGTCCACCTGTATTATCCACCTGCATTATAACAAAAATAGTATTTAAAATCAGAATAGTTTCTGATTCATCAGAAGTCTTTTTGGTAGCCCTTTAAATTACAGGCCGTTAATTATGCAGTAATTACTGTAAATAACCAAGTAATATCCATGTAAAATAGACATGTAGAATGCTAGTAATTGTGCTAGCTAGATTGCTATAGCTTGCTAGCTAGCTAGCTAGCTCCCAAACCTGTCCCAATGACGTTAATCTATTGAGTGGCTGGTAAAATCTGAACGTTCACCAATTTGTCGATTTGGACGGTGGATAAAAGTTAATTTTGCGCCCAGCTTCCTAGCAATTTCTGACAACACACACGCTCCACGTTATTCGCATTAACGGTTAGTTTGTGGTCAAGAAAGTAAATGTATCCATACAAAGTAACGTTAATCAATTAAAAACAGTTATTGTAACCTTACCGTTTAATCCACAGTGTCCCGTTCCCTTGTGCTGTCTTCAACTAAAACCGTCTACCTGTGCCCGACCACTGAACATCTCAGTCAGGCGTGAAATCTAAGATTCGTTTGATTGGTCTGAAATCTAATCGGATTCGTTTGATTGGTCTGCCACGTCCTCAGCCTCCTCGGTTATTGGTGCAAGTCTGAAACTTGAATTTTTAATAACATCCCAAAAACATTTTAAGAATGTTTAGGCATAATGTTTTAACAGGGTTTTCAGTAAAAAATTTAAGAAGGTTATAAGCAAACGTTTTTAGAATGGTTTTTAGAGCACGTTATCCTAAAACATTCTGGGAAGAAACAAAAAACTTAAGCTGAAAATGTTTTGAGAACATAAGGTGTAATGTTCTAGCAATATTGTCAACTCACATTTTAAGAAGGTTATTACCAAACATTTGTAGAATGTTTTTTGAGAACATTATCCTAAAACATTCTGGGAACTTAAAGAAAACTTCCCGCTGAAAACATTTTCAAGAACATTAGGGCATAATGTTCTAGCAATGTTGTCACTTAACATTTTAAGAAGGTTATCATACAACATTTAAAAAATGTTTTTAGAGAACATTATCCTAGAACATTCTGGGAACTTAAAGAAAACTTCCCGCTGAAAACGTTTTCAAGAACTTTAGGGCATAATGTTCTAGCAATGTTGTCACTTAACATTTTAAGAAGGTTATCACACAACATTTTAAAAATGTTTTTAGAGAACATTATCCTAGAACATTCTGGGAACTTAAAGAAAACTTCCCGCTAAAAACATTTTCAAGAACATTAGGGCATAATGTTCTAGCAATGTTGTCACTTAACATTTTAAGAAGGTTATCACACAACATTTAAAAAATGTTTTTAGAGAACGTTATCCTAGAACATTCTGGGAACTTAAAGAAAACTTCCTGCTGAAAACATTACGAGAACATTCTAGGTAACATTCTTTGAACATTTTTAGAACAAACAATTGCTAGCTGGGACTGTTCTTCCTTTGTTATCGTGTAACATTGTGGGAACATTTTATAAAAGAACATTCTATAATCTGTTACCTAAACAATGTCCCCAAAACATCCTTGGAATGTTGCAGGTAAAACGTTCTTCCTTTGTTTACATATCACATTACAGGAACATTCTAGAAAAAACGTTTTGTGATCTGAGGCATCAATAACATCCTGAAAACATTATCGAATGTTGCTTTGAAAATGTCCTTCCTTTGTTATCATGTAACATTGTGGGAACATTTTATAAAAGAACATTCTATAATCTGTTACCTAAACAATGTCCCCAAACATCCTTGGAATGTTGCAGGTAAAACGTTCTTCCTTTGTTTACATATCACATTACAAGAACATTCTAGAAAAAACGTTTTGTGATCTGAGGCATCAATAACATCCTGAAAACATTATCTGAATGTTGCTTTGAAAATGTCCATTCTTTGTTATCATGTAACATTGTGGGAACATGTTATAAAAGAACATTCTATAATCTGTTACCTAAACAATGTCCCAAAAACATCCTCAGAATGTTGCACCTAAAACGTTCTTACTTTGTTAACATTTAACGTTATAGGAACATTATTTGAAATGGTAAACATCCTTAAAATGCTCTTTGAACATTAGATGAAAACGTTTTCTTTAAAACATTAGCAGAACTTGTAGGGAATGTTAGCCAATGTTAGGGGAACATTCCCCGCTAGCTGGGAAAGTGTTGTTTTCTGCCTTTCTCGAGCACATTTTGACTTGTTGTTGAATGCTCCTATAATGTAACTCTAAATGACAATCAGAGCAACTTGAATTGCGTGTGTGCAGCCTTTTGCTCAAAAGTGATCAACGTTTCGTTTTCAGAGTCTCTTTTGACAATCTCTTCGAGAGCTGTTTTCAGTCACTAACAGAGCTGTTCTGAAAGTGTCCAAGCGGCCTGTTCTGAGAGTGGACTGTTTTTTGCATTCGTTCTCAAGTTCTATCAGTGTTGTTTTCTGCTTTTCTGGAGCACATTTTGACTTGTTGCTGAATGCTCCTATAATGTAACTCTAAATGACAATCAGAGCAACTTGAATTGCGTGTGTGCAGCCTTTTGCTCAAAAGTGATCAACGTTTCGTTTTCGGAGTCTCTTTTGACAATCTCTTCGAGAGCTGTTTTCAGTCATTAACAGAGCTGTTCTGAAAGTGTCCAAGCGGCCTGTTCTTAGAGTGGACTATTTTTTGCATTCGTTCTCAAGTTATATCAAACTATCAAAGTGTTGTTTTCTGCCTTTCTCGAGCACATTTTGACTTGTTGTTGAATGCTCCTATAATGTAACTCTAAATGACTAACAGAGCAACTTGAATTGCGTGTGTGCAGCCTTTTGCTCAAAAGTGATCAACGTTTCATTTTCAGAGTCTCTTTTGACAATCTCTTCGAGAGCTGTTTTCAGTCATTAACAGAGCTGTTCTGAAAGTGTCCAAGCGGCCTGTTCTGAGAGTGGACTGTTTTTTACATTCGTTCTCAAGTTCTATCAGTGTTGTTTTCTGCTTTTCTGGAGCACATTTTGACTTGTTGCTGAATGCTCCTATAATGTAACTCTAAATGACAATCAGAGCAACTTGAATTGCGTGTGTGCAGCCTTTTGCTCAAAAGTGATCAACGTTTCGTTTTCGGAGTCTCTTTTGACAATCTCTTCGAGAGCTGTTTTCAGTCATTAACAGAGCTGTTCTGAAAGTGTCCAAGCGGCCTGTTCTTAGAGTGGACTGTTTTTTGCATTCGTTCTCAAGTTATATCAAACTATCAAAGTGTTGTTTTCTGCCTTTCTCGAGCACATTTTGACTTGTTGTTGAATGCTCCTATAATGTAACTCTAAATGACAATCAGAGCAACTTGAATTGCGTGTGTGCAGCCTTTTGCTCAAAAGTGATCAACGTTTCGTTTTCAGAGTCTCTTTTGACAATCTCTTCGAGAGCTGTTTTCAGTCACTAACAGAGCTGTTCTGAAAGTGTCCAAGCGGCCTGTTCTGAGAGTGGACTGTTTTTTGCATTCGTTCTCAAGTTCTATCAGTGTTGTTTTCTGCTTTTCTGGAGCACATTTTGACTTGTTGCTGAATGCTCCTATAATGTAACTCTAAATGACAATCAGAGCAACTTGAATTGCGTGTGTGCAGCCTTTTGCTCAAAAGTGATCAACGTTTCGTTTTCGGAGTCTCTTTTGACAATCTCTTCGAGAGCTGTTTTCAGTCATTAACAGAGCTGTTCTGAAAGTGTCCAAGCGGCCTGTTCTTAGAGTGGACTGTTTTTTGCATTCGTTCTCAAGTTATATCAAACTATCAAAGTGTTGTTTTCTGCCTTTCTCGAGCACATTTTGACTTGTTGTTGAATGCTCCTATAATGTAACTCTAAATGACTAACAGAGCAACTTGAATTGCGTGTGTGCAGCCTTTTGCTCAAAAGTGATCAACGTTTCATTTTCAGAGTCTCTTTTGACAATCTCTTCGAGAGCTGTTTTCAGTCATTAACAGAGCTGTTCTGAAAGTGTCCAAGCGGCCTGTTCTGAGAGTGGACTGTTTTTTGCATTCGTTCTCAAGTTCTATCAGTGTTGTTTTCTGCTTTTCTGGAGCACATTTTGACTTGTTGCTGAATGCTCCTATAATGTAACTCTAAATGACAATCAGAGCAACTTGAATTGCGTGTGTGCAGCCTTTTGCTCAAAAGTGATCAACGTTTCGTTTTCGGAGTCTCTTTTGACAATCTCTTCGAGAGCTGTTTTCAGTCATTAACAGAGCTGTTCTGAAAGTGTCCAAGCGGCCTGTTCTTAGAGTGGACTGTTTTTTGCATTCGTTCTCAAGTTATATCAAACTATCAAAGTGTTGTTTTTTGCCTTTCTCGAGCACATTTTGACTTGTTGTTGAATGCTCCTATAATGTAACTCTAAATGACAATCAGAGCAACTTGAATTGCGTGTGTGCAGCCTTTTGCTCAAAAGTGATCAACGTTTCGTTTTCAGAGTCTCTTTTGACAATCTCTTCGAGAGCTGTTTTCAGTCACTAACAGAGCTGTTCTGAAAGTGTCCAAGCGGCCTGTTCTGAGAGTGGACTGTTTTTTGCATTCGTTCTCAAGTTCTATCAGTGTTGTTTTCTGCTTTTCTGGAGCACATTTTGACTTGTTGCTGAATGCTCCTATAATGTAACTCTAAATGACAATCAGAGCAACTTGAATTGCGTGTGTGCCGCCTTTTGCTCAAAAGTGATCAACGTTTCGTTTTCGGAGTCTCTTTTGACAATCTCTTCGAGAGCTGTTTTCAGTCATTAACAGAGCTGTTCTGAAAGTGTCCAAGCGGCCTGTTCTTAGAGTGGACTGTTTTTTGCATTCGTTCTCAAGTTATATCAAACTATCAAAGTGTTGTTTTCTGCCTTTCTCGAGCACATTTTGACTTGTTGTTGAATGCTCCTATAATGTAACTCTAAATGACAATCAGAGCAACTTGAATTGCGTGTGTGCAGCCTTTTGCTCAAAAGTGATCAACGTTTCGTTTTCAGAGTCTCTTTTGACAATCTCTTCGAGAGCTGTTTTCAGTCATTAACAGAGCTGTTCTGAAAGTGTCCAAGCGGCCTGTTCTTAGAGTGGACTGTTTTTTGCATTCGTTCTCAAGTTATATCAAACTATCAAAGTGTTGTTTTCTGCCTTTCTCGAGCACATTTTGACTTGTTGTTGAATAATCCTATAATGTAACTCTAAATGACAATCAGAGCAACTTGAATTGCGTGTGTGCAGCCTTTTGCTCAAAAGTGATCAACGTTTCGTTTTCGGAGTCTCTTTTGACAATCTCTTCGAGAGCTGTTTTCAGTCATTAACAGAGCTGTTCTGAAAGTGTCCAAGCGGCCTGTTCTTAGAGTGGACTGTTTTTTGCATTCGTTCTCAAGTTATATCAAACTATCAAAGTGTTGTTTTCTGCCTTTCACGAGCACATTTTGACTTGTTGTTGAATAATCCTATAATGTAACTCTAAATGACAATCAGAGCAACTTGAATTGCGTGTGTGCAGCCTTTTGCTCAAAAGTGATCAACGTTTCGTTTTCGGAGTCTCTTTTGACAATCTCTTCGAGAGCTGTTTTCAGTCATTAACAGAGCTGTTCTGAAAGTGTCCAAGCGGCCTGTTCTTAGAGTGGACTGTTTTTTGCATTCGTTCTCAAGTTATATCAAACTATCAAAGTGTTGTTTTCTGCCTTTCACGAGCACATTTTGACTTGTTGTTGAATAATCCTATAATGTTACTCTAAATGACAATCAGAGCAACTTGAATTGCGTGTGTGCAGCCTTTTGCTCAAAAGTAATCAACGTTTCGTTTTCAGAGTCTCTTTTGACAATCTCTTCGAGAGCTGTTTTCAGTCATTAACAGAGCTGTTCTGAAAGTGTCCAAGCGGCCTGTTCTGAGAGTGGACTGTTTTTGCATTCGTTCTCAAGTTCTATCAGTGTTGTTTTCTGCTTTTCTGGAGCACATTTTGACTTGTTGCTGAATGCTCCTATAATGTAACTCTAAATGACAATCAGAGCAACTTGAATTGCGTGTGTGCAGCCTTTTGCTCAAAAGTGATCAACGTTTCGTTTTCGGAGTCTCTTTTGACAATCTCTTCGAGAGCTGTTTTCAGTCATTAACAGAGCTGTTCTGAAAGTGTCCAAGCGGCCTGTTCTTGGAGTGGACTGTTTTTTGCATTCGTTCTCAAGTTATATTAAACTATCAAAGTGTTGTTTTCTGCCTTTCACGAGCACATTTTTACTTGTTGTTGAATAATCCTATAATGTAACTCTAAATGACAATCAGAGCAACTTGAATTGCGTGTGTGCAGCCTTTTGCTCAAAAGTGATCAACGTTTCGTTTTCGGAGTCTCTTTTGACAATCTCTTCGAGAGCTGTTTTCAGTCATTAACAGAGCTGTTCTGAAAGTGTCCAAGCGGCCTGTTCTGAGAGTGGACTGTTTTTTGCATTCGTTCTCAAGTTATATCAAACTATCAAAGTGTTGTTTTCTGCCTTTCACGAGCACATTTTGACTTGTTGTTGAATAATCCTATAATGTAACTCTAAATGACAATCAGAGCAACTTGAATTGCGTGTGTGCAGCCTTTTGCTCAAAAGTGATCAACGTTTCGTTTTCGGAGTCTCTTTTGACAATCTCTTCGAGAGCTGTTTTCAGTCATTAACAGAGCTGTTCTGAAAGTGTCCAAGCGGCCTGTTCTTAGAGTGGACTGTTTTTTGCATTCGTTCTCAAGTTATATCAAACTATCAAAGTGTTGTTTTCTGCCTTTCACGAGCACATTTTGACTTGTTGTTGAATAATCCTATAATGTAACTCTAAATGACAATCAGAGCAACTTGAATTGCGTGTGTGCAGCCTTTTGCTCAAAAGTGATCAACGTTTCGTTTTCGGAGTCTCTTTTGACAATCTCTTCGAGAGCTGTTTTCTGTCATTAACAGAGCTGTTCTGAAAGTGTCCAAGCGGCCTGTTCTGAGAGTGGACTGTTTTTTGCATTCGTTCTCAAGTTATATCAAACTATCAAAGTGTTGTTTTCTGCCTTTCACGAGCACATTTTGACTTGTTGTTGAATAATCCTATAATGTAACTCTAAATGACAATCAGAGCAACTTGAATTGCGTGTGTGCAGCCTTTTGCTCAAAAGTGATCAACGTTTCGTTTTCAGAGTCTCTTTTGACAATCTCTTCGAGAGCTGTTTTCAGTCACTAACAGAGCTGTTCTGAAAGTGTCCAAGCGGCCTGTTCTTAGAGTGGACTGTTTTTTGCATTCGTTCTCAAGTTATATCAAACTATCAAAGTGTTGTTTTCTGCCTTTCACGAGCACATTTTGACTTGTTGTTGAATAATCCTATAATGTAACTCTAAATGACAATCAGAGCAACTTGAATTGCGTGTGTGCAGCCTTTTGCTCAAAAGTGATCAACGTTTCGTTTTCGGAGTCTCTTTTGACAATCTCTTCGAGAGCTGTTTTCAGTCATTAACAGAGCTGTTCTGAAAGTGTCCAAGCGGCCTGTTCTGAGAGTGGACTGTTTTTTGCATTCGTTCTCAAGTTATATCAAACTATCAATGTGTTGTTTTCTGCCTTTCACGAGCACATTTTGACTTGTTGTTGAATAATCCTATAATGTAACTCTAAATGACAATCAGAGCAACTTGAATTGCGTGTGTGCAGCCTTTTGCTCAAAAGTGATCAACGTTTCGTTTTCGGAGTCTCTTTTGACAATCTCTTCGAGAGCTGTTTTCAGTCATTAACAGAGCTGTTCTGAAAGTGTCCAAGCGGCCTGTTCTTAGAGTGGACTGTTTTTTGCATTCGTTCTCAAGTTATATCAAACTATCAAAGTGTTGTTTTCTGCCTTTCACGAGCACATTTTGACTTGTTGTTGAATAATCCTATAATGTAACTCTAAATGACAATCAGAGCAACTTGAATTGCGTGTGTGCAGCCTTTTGCTCAAAAGTGATCAACGTTTCGTTTTCGGAGTCTCTTTTGACAATCTCTTCGAGAGCTGTTTTCAGTCATTAACAGAGCTGTTCTGAAAGTGTCCAAGCGGCCTGTTCTGAGAGTGGACTGTTTTTTGCATTCGTTCTCAAGTTATATCAAACTATCAAAGTGTTGTTTTCTGCCTTTCACGAGCACATTTTGACTTGTTGTTGAATAATCCTATAATGTAACTCTAAATGACAATCAGAGCAACTTGAATTGCGTGTGTGCAGCCTTTTGCTCAAAAGTGATCAACGTTTCGTTTTCGGAGTCTCTTTTGACAATCTCTTCGAGAGCTCTTTTCAGTCATTAACAGAGCTGTTCTGAAAGTGTCCAAGCGGCCTGTTCTGAGAGTGGACTGTTTTTTGCATTCGTTCTCAAGTTATATCAAACTATCAAAGTGTTGTGTTCTGCCTTTCACGAGCACATTTTGACTTGTTGTTGAATAATCCTATAATGTAACTCTAAATGACAATCAGAGCAACTTGAATTGCGTGTGTGCAGCCTTTTGCTCAAAAGTGATCAACGTTTCGTTTTCGGAGTCTCTTTTGACAATCTCTTCGAGAGCTGTTTTCAGTCATTAACAGAGCTGTTCTGAAAGTGTCCAAGCGGCCTGTTCTGAGAGTGGACTGTTTTTTGCATTCGTTCTCAAGTTATATCAAACTATCAAAGTGTTGTTTTCTGCCTTTCACGAGCACATTTTGACTTGTTGTTGAATAATCCTATAATGTTACTCTAAATGACAATCAGAGCAACTTGAATTGCGTGTGTGCAGCCTTTTGCTCAAAAGTAATCAACGTTTCGTTTTCAGAGTCTCTTTTGACAATCTCTTCGAGAGCTGTTTTCAGTCATTAACAGAGCTGTTCTGAAAGTGTCCAAGCGGCCTGTTCTTAGAGTGGACTGTTTTTTGCATTCGTTCTCAAGTTATATCAAACTATCAAAGTGTTGTTTTCTGCCTTTCACGAGCACATTTTTACTTGTTGTTGAATAATCCTATAATGTAACTCTAAATGACAATCAGAGCAACTTGAATTGCGTGTGTGCAGCCTTTTGCTCAAAAGTGATCAACGTTTCGTTTTCGGAGTCTCTTTTGACAATCTCTTCGAGAGCTGTTTTCAGTCATTAACAGAGCTGTTCTGAAAGTGTCCAAGCGGCCTGTTCTGAGAGTGGACTGTTTTTTGCATTCGTTCTCAAGTTATATCAAACTATCAAAGTGTTGTTTTCTGCCTTTCACGAGCACATTTTGACTTGTTGTTGAATAATCCTATAATGTAACTCTAAATGACAATCAGAGCAACTTGAATTGCGTGTGTGCAGCCTTTTGCTCAAAAGTGATCAACGTTTCGTTTTCGGAGTCTCTTTTGACAATCTCTTCGAGAGCTGTTTTCAGTCATTAACAGAGCTGTTCTGAAAGTGTCCAAGCGGCCTGTTCTTAGAGTGGACTGTTTTTTGCATTCGTTCTCAAGTTATATCAAACTATCAAAGTGTTGTTTTCTGCCTTTCACGAGCACATTTTGACTTGTTGTTGAATAATCCTATAATGTAACTCTAAATGACAATCAGAGCAACTTGAATTGCGTGTGTGCAGCCTTTTGCTCAAAAGTGATCAACGTTTCGTTTTCGGAGTCTCTTTTGACAATCTCTTCGAGAGCTGTTTTCTGTCATTAACAGAGCTGTTCTGAAAGTGTCCAAGCGGCCTGTTCTGAGAGTGGACTGTTTTTTGCATTCGTTCTCAAGTTATATCAAACTATCAAAGTGTTGTTTTCTGCCTTTCACGAGCACATTTTGACTTGTTGTTGAATAATCCTATAATGTAACTCTAAATGACAATCAGAGCAACTTGAATTGCGTGTGTGCAGCCTTTTGCTCAAAAGTGATCAACGTTTCGTTTTCAGAGTCTCTTTTGACAATCTCTTCGAGAGCTGTTTTCAGTCACTAACAGAGCTGTTCTGAAAGTGTCCAAGCGGCCTGTTCTTAGAGTGGACTGTTTTTTGCATTCGTTCTCAAGTTATATCAAACTATCAAAGTGTTGTTTTCTGCCTTTCACGAGCACATTTTGACTTGTTGTTGAATAATCCTATAATGTAACTCTAAATGACAATCAGAGCAACTTGAATTGCGTGTGTGCAGCCTTTTGCTCAAAAGTGATCAACGTTTCGTTTTCGGAGTCTCTTTTGACAATCTCTTCGAGAGCTGTTTTCAGTCATTAACAGAGCTGTTCTGAAAGTGTCCAAGCGGCCTGTTCTGAGAGTGGACTGTTTTTTGCATTCGTTCTCAAGTTATATCAAACTATCAATGTGTTGTTTTCTGCCTTTCACGAGCACATTTTGACTTGTTGTTGAATAATCCTATAATGTAACTCTAAATGACAATCAGAGCAACTTGAATTGCGTGTGTGCAGCCTTTTGCTCAAAAGTGATCAACGTTTCGTTTTCGGAGTCTCTTTTGACAATCTCTTCGAGAGCTGTTTTCAGTCATTAACAGAGCTGTTCTGAAAGTGTCCAAGCGGCCTGTTCTTAGAGTGGACTGTTTTTTGCATTCGTTCTCAAGTTATATCAAACTATCAAAGTGTTGTTTTCTGCCTTTCACGAGCACATTTTGACTTGTTGTTGAATAATCCTATAATGTAACTCTAAATGACAATCAGAGCAACTTGAATTGCGTGTGTGCAGCCTTTTGCTCAAAAGTGATCAACGTTTCGTTTTCGGAGTCTCTTTTGACAATCTCTTCGAGAGCTGTTTTCAGTCATTAACAGAGCTGTTCTGAAAGTGTCCAAGCGGCCTGTTCTGAGAGTGGACTGTTTTTTGCATTCGTTCTCAAGTTATATCAAACTATCAAAGTGTTGTTTTCTGCCTTTCACGAGCACATTTTGACTTGTTGTTGAATAATCCTATAATGTAACTCTAAATGACAATCAGAGCAACTTGAATTGCGTGTGTGCAGCCTTTTGCTCAAAAGTGATCAACGTTTCGTTTTCGGAGTCTCTTTTGACAATCTCTTCGAGAGCTCTTTTCAGTCATTAACAGAGCTGTTCTGAAAGTGTCCAAGCGGCCTGTTCTGAGAGTGGACTGTTTTTTGCATTCGTTCTCAAGTTATATCAAACTATCAAAGTGTTGTGTTCTGCCTTTCACGAGCACATTTTGACTTGTTGTTGAATAATCCTATAATGTAACTCTAAATGACAATCAGAGCAACTTGAATTGCGTGTGTGCAGCCTTTTGCTCAAAAGTGATCAACGTTTCGTTTTCGGAGTCTCTTTTGACAATCTCTTCGAGAGCTGTTTTCAGTCATTAACAGAGCTGTTCTGAAAGTGTCCAAGCGGCCTGTTCTGAGAGTGGACTGTTTTTTGCATTCGTTCTCAAGTTATATCAAACTATCAAAGTGTTGTTTTCTGCCTTTCACGAGCACATTTTGACTTGTTGTTGAATAATCCTATAATGTTACTCTAAATGACAATCAGAGCAACTTGAATTGCGTGTGTGCAGCCTTTTGCTCAAAAGTAATCAACGTTTCGTTTTCAGAGTCTCTTTTGACAATCTCTTCGAGAGCTGTTTTCAGTCATTAACAGAGCTGTTCTGAAAGTGTCCAAGCGGCCTGTTCTTAGAGTGGACTGTTTTTTGCATTCGTTCTCAAGTTATATCAAACTATCAAAGTGTTGTTTTCTGCCTTTCACGAGCACATTTTGACTTGTTGTTGAATAATCCTATAATGTAACTCTAAATGACAATCAGAGCAACTTGAATTGCGTGTGTGCAGCCTTTTGCTCAAAAGTGATCAACGTTTCGTTTTCGGAGTCTCTTTTGACAATCTCTTCGAGAGCTGTTTTCAGTCATTAACAGAGCTGTTCTGAAAGTGTCCAAGCGGCCTGTTCTGAGAGTGGACTGTTTTTTGCATTCGTTCTCAAGTTATATCAAACTATCAAAGTGTTGTTTTCTGCCTTTCACGAGCACATTTTGACTTGTTGTTGAATAATCCTATAATGTAACTCTAAATGACAATCAGAGCAACTTGAATTGCGTGTGTGCAGCCTTTTGCTCAAAAGTGATCAACGTTTCGTTTTCGGAGTCTCTTTTGACAATCTCTTCGAGAGCTGTTTTCAGTCATTAACAGAGCTGTTCTGAAAGTGTCCAAGCGGCCTGTTCTTAGAGTGGACTGTTTTTTGCATTCGTTCTCAAGTTATATCAAACTATCAAAGTGTTGTTTTCTGCCTTTCACGAGCACATTTTGACTTGTTGTTGAATAATCCTATAATGTAACTCTAAATGACAATCAGAGCAACTTGAATTGCGTGTGTGCAGCCTTTTGCTCAAAAGTGATCAACGTTTCGTTTTCAGAGTCTCTTTTGACAATCTCTTCGAGAGCTGTTTTCAGTCATTAACAGAGCTGTTCTGAAAGTGTCCAAGCGGCCTGTTCTTAGAGTGGACTGTTTTTTGCATTCGTTCTCAAGTTATATCAAACTATCAAAGTGTTGTTTTCTGCCTTTCACGAGCACATTTTGACTTGTTGTTGAATAATCCTATAATGTAACTCTAAATGACAATCAGAGCAACTTGAATTGCGTGTGTGCAGCCTTTTGCTCAAAAGTGATCAACGTTTCGTTTTCGGAGTCTCTTTTGACAATCTCTTCGAGAGCTGTTTTCAGTCATTAACAGAGCTGTTCTGAAAGTGTCCAAGCGGCCTGTTCTGAGAGTGGACTGTTTTTTGCATTCGTTCTCAAGTTATATCAAACTATCAAAGTGTTTTTTTCTGCCTTTCACGAGCACATTTTGACTTGTTGTTGAATAATCCTATAATGTAACTCTAAATGACAATCAGAGCAACTTGAATTGCGTGTGTGCAGCCTTTTGCTCAAAAGTGATCAACGTTTCGTTTTCAGAGTCTCTTTTGACAATCTCTTCGAGAGCTGTTTTCAGTCACTAACAGAGCTGTTCTGAAAGTGTCCAAGCGGCCTGTTCTTAGAGTGGACTGTTTTTTGCATTCGTTCTCAAGTTATATCAAACTATCAAAGTGTTGTTTTCTGCCTTTCACGAGCACATTTTGACTTGTTGTTGAATAATCCTATAATGTAACTCTAAATAACAATCAGAGCAACTTGAATTGCGTGTGTGCAGCCTTTTGCTCAAAAGTGATCAACGTTTCGTTTTCGGAGTCTCTTTTGACAATCTCTTCGAGAGCTGTTTTCAGTCATTAACAGAGCTGTTCTGAAAGTGTCCAAGCGGCCTGTTCTGAGAGTGGACTGTTTTTTGCATTCGTTCTCAAGTTATATCAAACTATCAAAGTGTTGTTTTCTGCCTTTCACGAGCACATTTTGACTTGTTGTTGAATAATCCTATAATGTAACTCTAAATGACAATCAGAGCAACTTGAATTGCGTGTGTGCAGCCTTTTGCTCAAAAGTGATCAACGTTTCGTTTTCGGAGTCTCTTTTGACAATCTCTTCGAGAGCTGTTTTCAGTCATTAACAGAGCTGTTCTGAAAGTGTCCAAGCGGCCTGTTCTGAGAGTGGACTGTTTTTTGCATTCGTTCTCAAGTTATATCAAACTATCAAAGTGTTGTTTTCTGCCTTTCACGAGCACATTTTGACTTGTTGTTGAATAATCCTATAATGTTACTCTAAATGACAATCAGAGCAACTTGAATTGCGTGTGTGCAGCCTTTTGCTCAAAAGTAATCAACGTTTCGTTTTCAGAGTCTCTTTTGACAATCTCTTCGAGAGCTGTTTTCAGTCATTAACAGAGCTGTTCTGAAAGTGTCCAAGCGGCCTGTTCTTAGAGTGGACTGTTTTTTGCATTCGTTCTCAAGTTATATCAAACTATCAAAGTGTTGTTTTCTGCCTTTCACGAGCACATTTTGACTTGTTGTTGAATAATCCTATAATGTAACTCTAAATGACAATCAGAGCAACTTGAATTGCGTGTGTGCAGCCTTTTGCTCAAAAGTGATCAACGTTTCGTTTTCGGAGTCTCTTTTGACAATCTCTTCGAGAGCTGTTTTCAGTCATTAACAGAGCTGTTCTGAAAGTGTCCAAGCGGCCTGTTCTGAGAGTGGACTGTTTTTTGCATTCGTTCTCAAGTTATATCAAACTATCAAAGTGTTGTTTTCTGCCTTTCACGAGCACATTTTGACTTGTTGTTGAATAATCCTATAATGTTACTCTAAATGACAATCAGAGCAACTTGAATTGCGTGTGTGCAGCCTTTTGCTCAAAAGTAATCAACGTTTCTGTAACCAGGGAGTAGCTGAAAAGGACTGTATACTTTAGGAAGGGGCTGGTTATCTAACTAAGGGAGCTAAATAGGCAGTATAGGAGGATACAGGCAGGGGGCGACAGCAAACCGTTAGACTAGCAGTTAATGTCGTTAGCATTAGCATGGGAACTAGCATTAGCATTGGAGCTACAAACAACTAGCATTAGCATTGGAGCTACAAACAACTAGCATTAGCATTGGAGCTACAAACAACTAATGCTCGGTATTACATATGAACACACATTTATTACACATGACGGTTGTATACATCCCCAAATACACATTCCCTCCCGGCCGGCCACACACACTCTCAATCACTCACTGATAGTCTCTGGCCTGAACAGGCTTATAGTCCAGTGGCGTGGTGCGCGTTGAGGCCTGGTTGAATGGCCTGTGCGTCGATGAAGTGGTCCGCGTCGAAGCTCCGCTGGAGTCTGTGTTCGCTCGTGGAGGCGACGATTAATGTCCAGCTGGCGTCCCGCTTGGTCCAACATTGAACACAACTAAAACGGGCTACCGTGGTACGCTCGATAATCGCTTTCCTGGCGTCTTCAGTTGCTGCACGGGGTGCGCGCTGCTGAATCCGCCATCTTGGATCGGCTTCTCGTTATTCTCTCTCGTTCTGCTTCTCTCTCGTTCTGCTGCTCACCACACACTCTGACTCGCGGACTACTCCCGTCTCTTATATAGGCACCACCGAACCCAACATCCGGGCCACGGACACACCCCGGATATACTACGTCATCAAATACATAAACAGTACAAGAATAATACATACACTTCACGAAACGTATATAATTGTATAGAAAATAACAAAGGAAATACTAGGGGCAAAAATAGGGCTGGTTTGGGGAAACTAAACTGGCACTAAACTGTGGGCCTTCACAACAGCCGCCCCATGAAACCCTCGGTTTCAGTTAACTAAGAAGGCACACTGGCTAGGCTGCTCTAGCAGCGTGAGGTAGGAGGTGATAGTGTCGACCACTCTGCCTGTCTGCCAGGCGGCGCGCGGAAGGGACTGGTCCATCCCCAGTACCACGGCACCTTCGGACATCTTGTCTCTCTCCCTCAGCAGAATCTCCTGCTTCTCCTCCTTCTCCAGGGCGCGGATGTGCTCCTCGAAGCAGATCAGAGCGTCTTCCTGGTCCATGCTCTGCAGCGCCTCGTACGCAGCGAAGGAGGGGTCGTCCAGCAGGTACTGCTGGGCCTCGGACCAGGTGGTGCAGTAGGTGACGTTGGCCATGTTGTCCAGAATGCTCTTCTGCGCCTCCCAGTTCCTCTTCCTGAGCTGCTTGGCTTGTTCCTTCTCCTTCTTAGCCTGGTAGGCCTTAAACGCTTGCTTCTTCTCACTCAGCTTGGGCAGGGCGCTGTAGCGTGGGTCGTTGATAATCATTCTCATGGTTTGCTCCCATGACGCGTCGGATGAACCACCATCCTCCTCCAGAAGCTCTTTGAAGGCCTGCTTGGCCTCCTCTTTTGGGTTCCACTTTACTCTCTTCTTCGCCAACTCCGGCCTTTCCTCCTTGGAGGCGTCTACAATACTGGCTGAGACTTTCATGGCTGACGTGTACTCGACGGAGTTGACGGGTGCGTCAATGCTGACCTCGGCCACGTAAGGGTGCATGGCCACCTGCAGGTGTTCCTCGGCAACAGCTGTTGCCGCCATGGCACGGTAGCGCCACCACCGGGACTCCTTAGTCTGGGAGTTGTAGTAGTAAGGCTTCCCATCCAGAGACTTATGCTCTGTCCACAGAGACTTCTTCCTCGGTTGGTCATCCTGTGGTGAACCATTTGTGGTACTAACTGTTCCAGGTGCACTGGCAGCAATAGATTCCACTCCAGGCGGTCCGGTTGGTTGGTTTGCTTCTTCGGTTCGGACATGGAGGGATGACGTAGCTCTCCCGTCCCTCTCTCTCCACTCGGTAGCGCCTTGGAGGGCCCACCCAAGCGCCGTCTTAATAGCCATCGGGCAGCCTCGTGGTCCTCTCAGCGGAGGACGGAGCGACACGATCAGTTCAGCGTTGTCCGAGCCGATGAGAAGGGTTGGCTCCGCTCCTTCTATCGGATGTAGGTCTACTCCCCGTAGGTGGGGATATCTTGCGCGTAACCTCTCCAGGGGGTAGTCGTAGCGGGAGAGCGCTAGCTGGTCGGCGGTGAAGACATTCTGAAGCCGATGTCTATCCGACGGCCGCCCCGCCGGGGAGATAGAGAAGTTGATTCTCGCCCCGGTGACCTCTTTAAGGTCGCGACGTATCGTGCGCAGAGTCAGCTTCTCCGCAGTCCCTTGGAGCCCCAACTGGCGCACTGCCCCCTGGAGAAGGATGGTCCGTTCCGACCCGTCGTCTAGAACGGCGTACGTGTCGTACACAGCGTTGTTGTGGTGAAGTCGGACCTTCACCACCTTCAGTAGAACCTTGGAGCCGCTGCTCTGTGGCGAGTCTAGGTAGTAGACAGGGGTTTCCTCTTCCGGTGCGCGACCGGACCTAGGGCTTCTGTTGCCCTCCGTGGACCTGGCGAGGGAGACCTCGTGTAGGATGTGGAGGTGGACCTCCTCACAGCGGTTGCACTTCCTCCTCAAGGTGCAGTTCTTCGCCAGATGGTCGCGCCCACAGTTCCAGCACCTCTGGTTCTCCTCGAGCCACCTCTGCTTGTCCTCGGTACTCAGGTTGTTGAAGTCACTGCACTCATTGAACCAGTGCTCGCTGGTGCAGTACGGACATGGCGGTGGACCTCTCCGTCCCTTTGGAGGGGGTTGAGAGGAATCCTTTCCCTCAGGTCGGGTGGTCCTCTCTCTCCGAGGCTCCTCCTCCGTGTGCAGCACTCCTACTGGGCGTCCTCTGTTCGAGCTCGGCCCGTCCCAGCGGTCTCCCTTCTCCCTCTCCTTCTTCGGCTCAGCGTAACCCATGGCGTCTACGTTGGTGTCATGCACTTCCTCCAGTAGGAACTCCGCGAAGGCAGCCATGCTCAGACCCAACTTCTCGGGGTTACGAACGCGCTGCTGTCGCCGGAACCTCTCCTGCCGGAAGCGTGGGATCTTGCGGAGCAGCCGCTCTACGTTGGAGGTGCTGTTGATCTCGCTGGCGCCAGCTGGGCCCTGCGTCTTCAGCATCCCAACCAAGGTGTGCACGCGGAGCGCGAAGTCATCCAGCGCCCGGTCATCCTTGATGGGGGCCTGCTGTTCGAGGGCTTGCAGTTCAGCAAGGGCGTGGTTCCAGGGACGACCGTAGCGGGCATCCAAGTCAGCGAGCGCTCTGGTGTAAGGTGTCGGTGCGGAGGCATGGGCCAGTACCATGTTGTGGGCTCTGGGGTTCCTCACATGCTGAAGGAGAATCGCATATTTGTAGGACTCTGAGCAGGAGTTGTCCAAGAGCGTGTCTAGGCAGATGCGTAGCTCCACATACTGGCTCCTGTCCTCGTCCTTGAAGAAGGGGAACTTGGGTCCCTCCACCTGGGGGAACATCCTGTAGTGGATCATCGGTGCTGGAGTGACGGTCTGGGTGTCCGGCCTGCATGCATTTTGGTGCACTGGAGGACCTAGGGGTGTGCTACGCTCTTGGGGGATGACTCCCCTCCCGGGCAGCGACGCTGGCTCCCTCTGGGCCGCGTAGCGGTCGGGTCCCTGGTCCTCTTCCTTCCAGGTGGTCAGCTGGGCCTGTAGTTGGACCGTCCTGGCGGGGGTCATGGAGCCATCGGCGGGGGGTTCAGGAGATGGCACTCGAGAGGGCCGTGCGGATGATACTCTGGAGCTACAGGCCGACGGAGTTCTGCTGATGCACACGTCGCGCATGGTCTGCATCATTTCCTCCATCTTCTCTGCGTGCAGTTGCTCTCTCGCCATCTGCCTCTCCGCCGCGCGTTCCGCCCCCTCCATCTGGAGGCGCTCGCGCTCGTACTGGATGCGTTCCCTCTCTAACGCCTCCTGGCGCTGTCTCTCCGTCTGGAGGCGGTCGCGCTCCATCTGGAAGCGCTCACGTTCTAGCGCCTCCTGGCGCTGTCTCTCCGCCTCGCGTTCCGCTCCGTTCATCTGGAAGCGTTCACGTTCTAGCGCCTCCTGGCGCTGTCTCTCCGCCGCGCGTTCCGCTCCGTCCATCTGGAAGCGTTCACGTTCTAGCGCCTCCTGGCGCTGTCTCCCCGCCGCCTCCATCTGGAGGCGCTCGCGTTCTAGCGCCTCCTGGCGCTGTCTCCCCGCCGCCTCCATCTGGAGGCGCTCGCGCTCGAAATGGATGCGTTCCCTCTCTAACGCCATCTCGGCCTGTTGGCGCTCCCGCTCTAACGCCATCTCGGCCTGTTGGCGCATATATTCTGACAGCGCGGCACTACTCCCTCTGGAGTGCAGGCTATCCGCCCCAGAGGCATAACTGCCCACGGAAGCCCTGGACCGGTAGGAAGCCACTGAGCGGCAGGAGCTAGGTCTCGAGCGCGCCGTACTGGGAGGCAGATCGTTAAGGCTGAGGCCCTCCCTCTTCCGCCCGCAGGCGCTGTCGGACCGGGCCTCTCCTTCCTGTTCTTCCGTTTCCACGGCAAAACCCTGCGGTTCTGCCATCTCATCCTCAGGCTGGTGCTCGGTGAGGGCTGTCTCAGTGCTAGCCACCCGCGCGCCGGCGGACACCTCGGCCTCTCCGACCACTGTATCCCGTGGAGTGCGCTCCTCGCTACCACTCGGTGAGCTTTCGAGCTCAAGCTCATACTCCTGTAACCTCGGAGGCAACCGCGGGACTCTCTGTGGTCGTGGCTCTGGCTCAGGGGGCGGAGAAGGGGGGGTAACTGTCTGGTCTGGTTGGCTGCGCTCAGCCATGCTATCACTACACTACCTATCCGGCTCGAAGGACCAATTGTAACCAGGGAGTAGCTGAAAAGGACTGTATACTTTAGGAAGGGGCTGGTTATCTAACTAAGGGAGCTAAATAGGCAGTATAGGAGGATACAGGCAGGGGGCGACAGCAAACCGTTAGACTAGCAGTTAATGTCGTTAGCATTAGCAAGGGAACTAGCATTAGCATTGGAGCTACAAACAACTAGCATTAGCATTGGAGCTACAAACAACTAGCATTAGCATTGGAGCTACAAACAACTAATGCTCGGTATTACATATGAACACACATTTATTACACATGACGGTTGTATACATCCCCAAATACACATTCCCTCCCGGCCGGCCACACACACTCTCAATCACTCACTGATAGTCTCTGGCCTGAACAGGCTTATAGTCCAGTGGCGTGGTGCGCGTTGAGGCCTGGTTGAATGGCCTGTGCGTCGATGAAGTGGTCCGCGTCGAAGCTCCGCTGGAGTCTGTGTTCGCTCGTGGAGGCGACGATTAATGTCCAGCTGGCGTCCCGCTTGGTCCAACATTGAACACAACTAAAACGGGCTACCGTGGTACACTCGATAATCGCTTTCCTGGCGTCTTCAGTTGCTGCACGGGGTGCGCGCTGCTGAATCCGCCATCTTGGATCGGCTTCTCGTTATTCTCTCTCGTTCTGCTTCTCTCTCGTTCTGCTGCTCACCACACACTCTGACTCGCGGACTACTCCCGTCTCTTATATAGGCACCACCGAACCCAACATCCGGGCCACGGACACACCCCGGATATACTACGTCATCAAATACATAAACAGTACAAGAATAATACATACACTTCACGAAACGTATATAATTGTATAGAAAATAACAAAGGAAATACTAGGGGCAAAAATAGGGCTGGTTTGGGGAAACTAAACTGGCACTAAACTGTGGGCCTTCACAACAGTTTCGTTTTCAGAGTCTCTTTTGACAATCTCTTCGAGAGCTGTTTTCAGTCATTAACAGAGCTGTTCTGAAAGAGTCCAAGCGGCCTGTTCTGAGAGTGGACTGTTTTTTGCATTCGTTCTCAAGTTATATCAAACTATCAAAGTGTTGTTTTCTGCCTTTCACGAGCACATTTTGACTTGTTGTTGAATAATCCTATAATGTAACTCTAAATGACAATCAGAGCAACTTGAATTGCGTGTGTGCAGCCTTTTGCTCAAAAGTGATCAACGTTTCGTTTTCGGAGTCTCTTTTGACAATCTCTTCGAGAGCTGTTTTCAGTCATTAACAGAGCTGTTCTGAAAGTGTCCAAGCGACCTGTTCTGAGAGTGGACTGTTTTTTGCATTCGTTCTCAAGTTATATCAAACTATCAAAGTGTTGTTTTCTGCCTTTCACGAGCACATTTTGACTTGTTGTTGAATAATCCTATAATGTAACTCTAAATGACAATCAGAGCAACTTGAATTGCGTGTGTGCAGCCTTTTGCTCAAAAGTGATCAACGTTTCGTTTTCGGAGTCTCTTTTGACAATCTCTTCGAGAGCTGTTTTCAGTCATTAACAGAGCTGTTCTGAAAGTGTCCAAGCGGCCTGTTCTGAGAGTGGACTGTTTTTTGCATTCGTTCTCAAGTTATATCAAACTATCAAAGTGTTGTTTTCTGCCTTTCACGAGCACATTTTGACTTGTTGTTGAATAATCCTATAATGTAACTCTAAATGACAATCAGAGCAACTTGAATTGCGTGTGTGCAGCCTTTTGCTCAAAAGTGATCAACGTTTCGTTTTCGGAGTCTCTTTTGACAATCTCTTCGAGAGCTGTTTTCAGTCATTAACAGAGCTGTTCTGAAAGTGTCCAAGCGGCCTGTTCTGAGAGTGGACTGTTTTTTGCATTCGTTCTCAAGTTATATCAAACTATCAAAGTGTTGTTTTCTGCCTTTCACGAGCACATTTTGACTTGTTGTTGAATAATCCTATAATGTAACTCTAAATGACAATCAGAGCAACTTGAATTGCGTGTGTGCAGCCTTTTGCTCAAAAGTGATCAACGTTTCGTTTTCGGAGTCTCTTTTGACAATCTCTTCGAGAGCTGTTTTCAGTCATTAACAGAGCTGTTCTGAAAGTGTCCAAGCGGCCTGTTCTGAGAGTGGACTGTTTTTTGCATTCGTTCTCAAGTTATATCAAACTATCAAAGTGTTGTTTTCTGCCTTTCACGAGCACATTTTGACTTGTTGTTGAATAATCCTATAATGTAACTCTAAATGACAATCAGAGCAACTTGAATTGCGTGTGTGCAGCCTTTTGCTCAAAAGTGATCAACGTTTCGTTTTCGGAGTCTCTTTTGACAATCTCTTCGAGAGCTGTTTTCAGTCATTAACAGAGCTGTTCTGAAAGTGTCCAAGCGGCCTGTTCTGAGAGTGGACTGTTTTTTGCATTCGTTCTCAAGTTATATCAAACTATCAAAGTGTTGTTTTCTGCCTTTCACGAGCACATTTTGACTTGTTGTTGAATAATCCTATAATGTAACTCTAAATGACAATCAGAGCAACTTGAATTGCGTGTGTGCAGCCTTTTGCTCAAAAGTGATCAACGTTTCGTTTTCGGAGTCTCTTTTGACAATCTCTTCGAGAGCTGTTTTCAGTCATTAACAGAGCTGTTCTGAAAGTGTCCAAGCGGCCTGTTCTTAGAGTGGACTGTTTTTTGCATTCGTTCTCAAGTTATATCAAACTATCAAAGTGTTGTTTTCTGCCTTTCACGAGCACATTTTGACTTGTTGTTGAATAATCCTATAATGTTACTCTAAATGACAATCAGAGCAACTTGAATTGCGTGTGTGCAGCCTTTTGCTCAAAAGTAATCAACGTTTCGTTTTCAGAGTCTCTTTTGACAATCTCTTCGAGAGCTGTTTTCAGTCATTAACAGAGCTGTTCTGAAAGTGTCCAAGCGGCCTGTTCTGAGAGTGGACTGTTTTTGCATTCGTTCTCAAGTTCTATCAGTGTTGTTTTCTGCTTTTCTGGAGCACATTTTGACTTGTTGCTGAATGCTCCTATAATGTAACTCTAAATGACAATCAGAGCAACTTGAATTGCGTGTGTGCAGCCTTTTGCTCAAAAGTGATCAACGTTTCGTTTTCGGAGTCTCTTTTGACAATCTCTTCGAGAGCTGTTTTCAGTCATTAACAGAGCTGTTCTGAAAGTGTCCAAGCGGCCTGTTCTTAGAGTGGACTGTTTTTTGCATTCGTTCTCAAGTTATATCAAACTATCAAAGTGTTGTTTTCTGCCTTTCACGAGCATATTTTGACTTGTTGTTGAATAATCCTATAATGTAACTCTAAATGACAATCAGAGCAACTTGAATTGCGTGTGTGCAGCCTTTTGCTCAAAAGTGATCAACGTTTCGTTTTCGGAGTCTCTTTTGACAATCTCTTCGAGAGCTGTTTTCAGTCATTAACAGAGCTGTTCTGAAAGTGTCCAAGCGGCCTGTTCTTAGAGTGGACTGTTTTTTGCATTCGTTCTCAAGTTATATCAAACTATCAAAGTGTTGTTTTCTGCCTTTCACGAGCACATTTTGACTTGTTGTTGAATAATCCTATAATGTAACTCTAAATGACAATCAGAGCAACTTGAATTGCGTGTGTGCAGCCTTTTGCTCAAAAGTGATCAACGTTTCGTTTTCAGAGTCTCTTTTGACAATCTCTTCGAGAGCTGTTTTCAGTCATTAACAGAGCTTTTCTGAAAGTGTCCAAGCGGCCTGTTCTTAGAGTGGACTGTTTTTTGCATTCGTTCTCAAGTTATATCAAACTATCAAAGTGTTGTTTTCTGCCTTTCACGAGCACATTTTTACTTGTTGTTGAATAATCCTATAATGTAACTCTAAATGACAATCAGAGCAACTTGAATTGCGTGTGTGCAGCCTTTTGCTCAAAAGTGATCAACGTTTCGTTTTCGGAGTCTCTTTTGACAATCTCTTCGAGAGCTGTTTTCAGTCATTAACAGAGCTGTTCTGAAAGTGTCCAAGCGGCCTGTTCTTAGAGTGGACTGTTTTTTGCATTCGTTCTCAAGTTATATCAAACTATCAAAGTGTTGTTTTCTGCCTTTCACGAGCACATTTTGACTTGTTGTTGAATAATCCTATAATGTAACTCTAAATGACAATCAGAGCAACTTGAATTGCGTGTGTGCAGCCTTTTGCTCAAAAGTGATCAACGTTTCGTTTTCGGAGTCTCTTTTGACAATCTCTTCGAGAGCTGTTTTCAGTCATTAACAGAGCTGTTCTGAAAGTGTCCAAGCGGCCTGTTCTGAGAGTGGACTGTTTTTTGCATTCGTTCTCAAGTTATATCAAACTATCAAAGTGTTGTTTTCTGCCTTTCACGAGCACATTTTGACTTGTTGTTGAATAATCCTATAATGTAACTCTAAATGACAATCAGAGCAACTTGAATTGCGTGTGTGCAGCCTTTTGCTCAAAAGTGATCAACGTTTCGTTTTCAGAGTCTCTTTTGACAATCTCTTCGAGAGCTGTTTTCAGTCACTAACAGAGCTGTTCTGAAAGTGTCCAAGCGGCCTGTTCTTAGAGTGGACTGTTTTTTGCATTCGTTCTCAAGTTATATCAAACTATCAAAGTGTTGTTTTCTGCCTTTCACGAGCACATTTTGACTTGTTGTTGAATAATCCTATAATGTAACTCTAAATGACAATCAGAGCAACTTGAATTGCGTGTGTGCAGCCTTTTGCTCAAAAGTGATCAACGTTTCGTTTTCGGAGTCTCTTTTGACAATCTCTTCGAGAGCTGTTTTCTGTCATTAACAGAGCTGTTCTGAAAGTGTCCAAGCGGCCTGTTCTGAGAGTGGACTGTTTTTTGCATTCGTTCTCAAGTTATATCAAACTATCAAAGTGTTGTTTTCTGCCTTTCACGAGCACATTTTGACTTGTTGTTGAATAATCCTATAATGTAACTCTAAATGACAATCAGAGCAACTTGAATTGCGTGTGTGCAGCCTTTTGCTCAAAAGTGATCAACGTTTCGTTTTCAGAGTCTCTTTTGACAATCTCTTCGAGAGCTGTTTTCAGTCACTAACAGAGCTGTTCTGAAAGTGTCCAAGCGGCCTGTTCTTAGAGTGGACTGTTTTTTGCATTCGTTCTCAAGTTATATCAAACTATCAAAGTGTTGTTTTCTGCCTTTCACGAGCACATTTTGACTTGTTGTTGAATAATCCTATAATGTAACTCTAAATGACAATCAGAGCAACTTGAATTGCGTGTGTGCAGCCTTTTGCTCAAAAGTGATCAACGTTTCGTTTTCGGAGTCTCTTTTGACAATCTCTTCGAGAGCTGTTTTCAGTCATTAACAGAGCTGTTCTGAAAGTGTCCAAGCGGCCTGTTCTGAGAGTGGACTGTTTTTTGCATTCGTTCTCAAGTTATATCAAACTATCAATGTGTTGTTTTCTGCCTTTCACGAGCACATTTTGACTTGTTGTTGAATAATCCTATAATGTAACTCTAAATGACAATCAGAGCAACTTGAATTGCGTGTGTGCAGCCTTTTGCTCAAAAGTGATCAACGTTTCGTTTTCGGAGTCTCTTTTGACAATCTCTTCGAGAGCTGTTTTCAGTCATTAACAGAGCTGTTCTGAAAGTGTCCAAGCGGCCTGTTCTGAGAGTGGACTGTTTTTTGCATTCGTTCTCAAGTTATATCAAACTATCAAAGTGTTGTTTTCTGCCTTTCACGAGCACATTTTGACTTGTTGTTGAATAATCCTATAATGTTACTCTAAATGACAATCAGAGCAACTTGAATTGCGTGTGTGCAGCCTTTTGCTCAAAAGTAATCAACGTTTCGTTTTCAGAGTCTCTTTTGACAATCTCTTCGAGAGCTGTTTTCAGTCATTAACAGAGCTGTTCTGAAAGTGTCCAAGCGGCCTGTTCTTAGAGTGGACTGTTTTTGCATTCGTTCTCAAGTTATATCAAACTATCAAAGTGTTGTTTTCTGCCTTTCACGAGCACATTTTGACTTGTTGTTGAATAATCCTATAATGTAACTCTAAATGACAATCAGAGCAACTTGAATTGCGTGTGTGCAGCCTTTTGCTCAAAAGTGATCAACGTTTCGTTTTCGGAGTCTCTTTTGACAATCTCTTCGAGAGCTGTTTTCAGTCATTAACAGAGCTGTTCTGAAAGTGTCCAAGCGGCCTGTTCTGAGAGTGGACTGTTTTTTGCATTCGTTCTCAAGTTATATCAAACTATCAAAGTGTTGTTTTCTGCCTTTCACGAGCACATTTTGACTTGTTGTTGAATAATCCTATAATGTAACTCTAAATGACAATCAGAGCAACTTGAATTGCGTGTGTGCAGCCTTTTGCTCAAAAGTGATCAACGTTTCGTTTTCGGAGTCTCTTTTGACAATCTCTTCGAGAGCTGTTTTCAGTCATTAACAGAGCTGTTCTGAAAGTGTCCAAGCGGCCTGTTCTGAGAGTGGACTGTTTTTTGCATTCGTTCTCAAGTTATATCAAACTATCAAAGTGTTGTTTTCTGCCTTTCACGAGCACATTTTGACTTGTTGTTGAATAATCCTATAATGTAACTCTAAATGACAATCAGAGCAACTTGAATTGCGTGTGTGCAGCCTTTTGCTCAAAAGTGATCAACGATTCGTTTTCGGAGTCTCTTTTGACAATCTCTTCGAGAGCTGTTTTCAGTCATTAACAGAGCTGTTCTGAAAGTGTCCAAGCGGCCTGTTCTGAGAGTGGACTGTTTTTTGCATTCGTTCTCAAGTTATATCAAACTATCAAAGTGTTGTTTTCTGCCTTTCACGAGCACATTTTGACTTGTTGTTGAATAATCCTATAATGTTACTCTAAATGACAATCAGAGCAACTTGAATTGCGTGTGTGCAGCCTTTTGCTCAAAAGTAATCAACGTTTCGTTTTCAGAGTCTCTTTTGACAATCTCTTCGAGAGCTGTTTTCAGTCATTAACAGAGCTGTTCTGAAAGTGTCCAAGCGGCCTGTTCTTAGAGTGGACTGTTTTTTGCATTCGTTCTCAAGTTATATCAAACTATCAAAGTGTTGTTTTCTGCCTTTCACGAGCACATTTTGACTTGTTGTTGAATAATCCTATAATGTAACTCTAAATGACAATCAGAGCAACTTGAATTGCGTGTGTGCAGCCTTTTGCTCAAAAGTGATCAACGTTTCGTTTTCGGAGTCTCTTTTGACAATCTCTTCGAGAGCTGTTTTCAGTCATTAACAGAGCTGTTCTGAAAGTGTCCAAGCGGCCTGTTCTGAGAGTGGACTGTTTTTTGCATTCGTTCTCAAGTTATATCAAACTATCAAAGTGTTGTTTTCTGCCTTTCACGAGCACATTTTGACTTGTTGTTGAATAATCCTATAATGTAACTCTAAATGACAATCAGAGCAACTTGAATTGCGTGTGTGCAGCCTTTTGCTCAAAAGTGATCAACGTTTCGTTTTCGGAGTCTCTTTTGACAATCTCTTCGAGAGCTGTTTTCAGTCATTAACAGAGCTGTTCTGAAAGTGTCCAAGCGGCCTGTTCTTAGAGTGGACTGTTTTTTGCATTCGTTCTCAAGTTATATCAAACTATCAAAGTGTTGTTTTCTGCCTTTCACGAGCACATTTTGACTTGTTGTTGAATAATCCTATAATGTAACTCTAAATGACAATCAGAGCAACTTGAATTGCGTGTGTGCAGCCTTTTGCTCAAAAGTGATCAACGTTTCGTTTTCGGAGTCTCTTTTGACAATCTCTTCGAGAGCTGTTTTCAGTCATTAACAGAGCTGTTCTGAAAGTGTCCAAGCGGCCTGTTCTGAGAGTGGACTGTTTTTTGCATTCGTTCTCAAGTTATATCAAACTATCAAAGTGTTGTTTTCTGCCTTTCACGAGCACATTTTGACTTGTTGTTGAATAATCCTATAATGTAACTCTAAATGACAATCAGAGCAACTTGAATTGCGTGTGTGCAGCCTTTTGCTCAAAAGTGATCAACGTTTCGTTTTCAGAGTCTCTTTTGACAATCTCTTCGAGAGCTGTTTTCAGTCACTAACAGAGCTGTTCTGAAAGTGTCCAAGCGGCCTGTTCTTAGAGTGGACTGTTTTTTGCATTCGTTCTCAAGTTATATCAAACTATCAAAGTGTTGTTTTCTGCCTTTCAAGAGCACATTTTGACTTGTTGTTGAATAATCCTATAATGTAACTCTAAATGACAATCAGAGCAACTTGAATTGCGTGTGTGCAGCCTTTTGCTCAAAAGTGATCAACGTTTCGTTTTCGGAGTCTCTTTTGACAATCTCTTCGAGAGCTGTTTTCAGTCATTAACAGAGCTGTTCTGAAAGTGTCCAAGCGGCCTGTTCTGAGAGTGGACTGTTTTTTGCATTCGTTCTCAAGTTATATCAAACTATCAAAGTGTTGTTTTCTGCCTTTCACGAGCACATTTTGACTTGTTGTTGAATAATCCTATAATGTAACTCTAAATGACAATCAGAGCAACTTGAATTGCGTGTGTGCAGCCTTTTGCTCAAAAGTGATCAACGTTTCGTTTTCGGAGTCTCTTTTGACAATCTCTTCGAGAGCTGTTTTCAGTCATTAACAGAGCTGTTCTGAAAGTGTCCAAGCGGCCTGTTCTGAGAGTGGACTGTTTTTTGCATTCGTTCTCAAGTTATATCAAACTATCAAAGTGTTGTTTTCTGCCTTTCACGAGCACATTTTGACTTGTTGTTGAATAATCCTATAATGTTACTCTAAATGACAATCAGAGCAACTTGAATTGCGTGTGTGCAGCCTTTTGCTCAAAAGTAATCAACGTTTCGTTTTCAGAGTCTCTTTTGACAATCTCTTCGAGAGCTGTTTTCAGTCATTAACAGAGCTGTTCTGAAAGTGTCCAAGCGGCCTGTTCTTAGAGTGGACTGTTTTTTGCATTCGTTCTCAAGTTATATCAAACTATCAAAGTGTTGTTTTCTGCCTTTCACGAGCACATTTTGACTTGTTGTTGAATAATCCTATAATGTAACTCTAAATGACAATCAGAGCAACTTGAATTGCGTGTGTGCAGCCTTTTGCTCAAAAGTGATCAACGTTTCGTTTTCGGAGTCTCTTTTGACAATCTCTTCGAGAGCTGTTTTCAGTCATTAACAGAGCTGTTCTGAAAGTGTCCAAGCGGCCTGTTCTGAGAGTGGACTGTTTTTTGCATTCGTTCTCAAGTTATATCAAACTATCAAAGTGTTGTTTTCTGCCTTTCACGAGCACATTTTGACTTGTTGTTGAATAATCCTATAATGTTACTCTAAATGACAATCAGAGCAACTTGAATTGCGTGTGTGCAGCCTTTTGCTCAAAAGTAATCAACGTTTCGTTTTCAGAGTCTCTTTTGACAATCTCTTCGAGAGCTGTTTTCAGTCATTAACAGAGCTGTTCTGAAAGAGTCCAAGCGGCCTGTTCTTAGAGTGGACTGTTTTTTGCATTCGTTCTCAAGTTATATCAAACTATCAAAGTGTTGTTTTCTGCCTTTCACGAGCACATTTTGACTTGTTGTTGAATAATCCTATAATGTAACTCTAAATGACAATCAGAGCAACTTGAATTGCGTGTGTGCAGCCTTTTGCTCAAAAGTGATCAACGTTTCGTTTTCGGAGTCTCTTTTGACAATCTCTTCGAGAGCTGTTTTCAGTCATTAACAGAGCTGTTCTGAAAGTGTCCAAGCGGCCTGTTCTGAGAGTGGACTGTTTTTTGCATTCGTTCTCAAGTTATATCAAACTATCAAAGTGTTGTTTTCTGCCTTTCACGAGCACATTTTGACTTGTTGTTGAATAATCCTATAATGTAACTCTAAATGACAATCAGAGCAACTTGAATTGCGTGTGTGCAGCCTTTTGCTCAAAAGTGATCAACGTTTCGTTTTCGGAGTCTCTTTTGACAATCTCTTCGAGAGCTGTTTTCAGTCATTAACAGAGCTGTTCTGAAAGTGTCCAAGCGGCCTGTTCTGAGAGTGGACTGTTTTTTGCATTCGTTCTCAAGTTATATCAAACTATCAAAGTGTTGTTTTCTGCCTTTCACGAGCACATTTTGACTTGTTGTTGAATAATCCTATAATGTAACTCTAAATGACAATCAGAGCAACTTGAATTGCGTGTGTGCAGCCTTTTGCTCAAAAGTGATCAACGTTTCGTTTTCGGAGTCTCTTTTGACAATCTCTTCGAGAGCTGTTTTCAGTCATTAACAGAGCTGTTCTGAAAGTGTCCAAGCGGCCTGTTCTGAGAGTGGACTGTTTTTTGCATTCGTTCTCAAGTTATATCAAACTATCAAAGTGTTGTTTTCTGCCTTTCACGAGCACATTTTGACTTGTTGTTGAATAATCCTATAATGTAACTCTAAATGACAATCAGAGCAACTTGAATTGCGTGTGTGCAGCCTTTTGCTCAAAAGTGATCAACGTTTCGTTTTCGGAGTCTCTTTTGACAATCTCTTCGAGAGCTGTTTTCAGTCATTAACAGAGCTGTTCTGAAAGTGTCCAAGCGGCCTGTTCTGAGAGTGGACTGTTTTTTGCATTCGTTCTCAAGTTATATCAAACTATCAAAGTGTTGTTTTCTGCCTTTCACGAGCACATTTTGACTTGTTGTTGAATAATCCTATAATGTTACTCTAAATGACAATCAGAGCAACTTGAATTGCGTGTGTGCAGCCTTTTGCTCAAAAGTAATCAACGTTTCGTTTTCAGAGTCTCTTTTGACAATCTCTTCGAGAGCTGTTTTCAGTCATTAACAGAGCTGTTCTGAAAGTGTCCAAGCGGCCTGTTCTTAGAGTGGACTGTTTTTTGCATTCGTTCTCAAGTTATATCAAACTATCAAAGTGTTGTTTTCTGCCTTTCACGAGCACATTTTGACTTGTTGTTGAATAATCCTATAATGTAACTCTAAATGACAATCAGAGCAACTTGAATTGCGTGTGTGCAGCCTTTTGCTCAAAAGTGATCAACGTTTCGTTTTCGGAGTCTCTTTTGACAATCTCTTCGAGAGCTGTTTTCAGTCATTAACAGAGCTGTTCTGAAAGTGTCCAAGCGGCCTGTTCTGAGAGTGGACTGTTTTTTGCATTCGTTCTCAAGTTATATCAAACTATCAAAGTGTTGTTTTCTGCCTTTCACGAGCACATTTTGACTTGTTGTTGAATAATCCTATAATGTAACTCTAAATGACAATCAGAGCAACTTGAATTGCGTGTGTGCAGCCTTTTGCTCAAAAGTGATCAACGTTTCGTTTTCGGAGTCTCTTTTGACAATCTCTTCGAGAGCTGTTTTCAGTCATTAACAGAGCTGTTCTGAAAGTGTCCAAGCGGCCTGTTCTGAGAGTGGACTGTTTTTTGCATTCGTTCTCAAGTTATATCAAACTATCAAAGTGTTGTTTTCTGCCTTTCACGAGCACATTTTGACTTGTTGTTGAATAATCCTATAATGTAACTCTAAATGACAATCAGAGCAACTTGAATTGCGTGTGTGCAGCCTTTTGCTCAAAAGTGATCAACGTTTCGTTTTCAGAGTCTCTTTTGACAATCTCTTCGAGAGCTGTTTTCAGTCACTAACAGAGCTGTTCTGAAAGTGTCCAAGCGGCCTGTTCTTAGAGTGGACTGTTTTTTGCATTCGTTCTCAAGTTATATCAAACTATCAAAGTGTTGTTTTCTGCCTTTCAAGAGCACATTTTGACTTGTTGTTGAATAATCCTATAATGTAACTCTAAATGACAATCAGAGCAACTTGAATTGCGTGTGTGCAGCCTTTTGCTCAAAAGTGATCAACGTTTCGTTTTCGGAGTCTCTTTTGACAATCTCTTCGAGAGCTGTTTTCAGTCATTAACAGAGCTGTTCTGAAAGTGTCCAAGCGGCCTGTTCTGAGAGTGGACTGTTTTTTGCATTCGTTCTCAAGTTATATCAAACTATCAAAGTGTTGTTTTCTGCCTTTCACGAGCACATTTTGACTTGTTGTTGAATAATCCTATAATGTAACTCTAAATGACAATCAGAGCAACTTGAATTGCGTGTGTGCAGCCTTTTGCTCAAAAGTGATCAACGTTTCGTTTTCGGAGTCTCTTTTGACAATCTCTTCGAGAGCTGTTTTCAGTCATTAACAGAGCTGTTCTGAAAGTGTCCAAGCGGCCTGTTCTGAGAGTGGACTGTTTTTTGCATTCGTTCTCAAGTTATATCAAACTATCAAAGTGTTGTTTTCTGCCTTTCACGAGCACATTTTGACTTGTTGTTGAATAATCCTATAATGTTACTCTAAATGACAATCAGAGCAACTTGAATTGCGTGTGTGCAGCCTTTTGCTCAAAAGTAATCAACGTTTCGTTTTCAGAGTCTCTTTTGACAATCTCTTCGAGAGCTGTTTTCAGTCATTAACAGAGCTGTTCTGAAAGTGTCCAAGCGGCCTGTTCTTAGAGTGGACTGTTTTTTGCATTCGTTCTCAAGTTATATCAAACTATCAAAGTGTTGTTTTCTGCCTTTCACGAGCACATTTTGACTTGTTGTTGAATAATCCTATAATGTAACTCTAAATGACAATCAGAGCAACTTGAATTGCGTGTGTGCAGCCTTTTGCTCAAAAGTGATCAACGTTTCGTTTTCGGAGTCTCTTTTGACAATCTCTTCGAGAGCTGTTTTCAGTCATTAACAGAGCTGTTCTGAAAGTGTCCAAGCGGCCTGTTCTGAGAGTGGACTGTTTTTTGCATTCGTTCTCAAGTTATATCAAACTATCAAAGTGTTGTTTTCTGCCTTTCACGAGCACATTTTGACTTGTTGTTGAATAATCCTATAATGTTACTCTAAATGACAATCAGAGCAACTTGAATTGCGTGTGTGCAGCCTTTTGCTCAAAAGTAATCAACGTTTCGTTTTCAGAGTCTCTTTTGACAATCTCTTCGAGAGCTGTTTTCAGTCATTAACAGAGCTGTTCTGAAAGAGTCCAAGCGGCCTGTTCTTAGAGTGGACTGTTTTTTGCATTCGTTCTCAAGTTATATCAAACTATCAAAGTGTTGTTTTCTGCCTTTCACGAGCACATTTTGACTTGTTGTTGAATAATCCTATAATGTAACTCTAAATGACAATCAGAGCAACTTGAATTGCGTGTGTGCAGCCTTTTGCTCAAAAGTGATCAACGTTTCGTTTTCGGAGTCTCTTTTGACAATCTCTTCGAGAGCTGTTTTCAGTCATTAACAGAGCTGTTCTGAAAGTGTCCAAGCGGCCTGTTCTGAGAGTGGACTGTTTTTTGCATTCGTTCTCAAGTTATATCAAACTATCAAAGTGTTGTTTTCTGCCTTTCACGAGCACATTTTGACTTGTTGTTGAATAATCCTATAATGTAACTCTAAATGACAATCAGAGCAACTTGAATTGCGTGTGTGCAGCCTTTTGCTCAAAAGTGATCAACGTTTCGTTTTCGGAGTCTCTTTTGACAATCTCTTCGAGAGCTGTTTTCAGTCATTAACAGAGCTGTTCTGAAAGTGTCCAAGCGGCCTGTTCTGAGAGTGGACTGTTTTTTGCATTCGTTCTCAAGTTATATCAAACTATCAAAGTGTTGTTTTCTGCCTTTCACGAGCACATTTTGACTTGTTGTTGAATAATCCTATAATGTAACTCTAAATGACAATCAGAGCAACTTGAATTGCGTGTGTGCAGCCTTTTGCTCAAAAGTGATCAACGTTTCGTTTTCGGAGTCTCTTTTGACAATCTCTTCGAGAGCTGTTTTCAGTCATTAACAGAGCTGTTCTGAAAGTGTCCAAGCGGCCTGTTCTGAGAGTGGACTGTTTTTTGCATTCGTTCTCAAGTTATATCAAACTATCAAAGTGTTGTTTTCTGCCTTTCACGAGCACATTTTGACTTGTTGTTGAATAATCCTATAATGTAACTCTAAATGACAATCAGAGCAACTTGAATTGCGTGTGTGCAGCCTTTTGCTCAAAAGTGATCAACGTTTCGTTTTCGGAGTCTCTTTTGACAATCTCTTCGAGAGCTGTTTTCAGTCATTAACAGAGCTGTTCTGAAAGTGTCCAAGCGGCCTGTTCTGAGAGTGGACTGTTTTTTGCATTCGTTCTCAAGTTATATCAAACTATCAAAGTGTTGTTTTCTGCCTTTCACGAGCACATTTTGACTTGTTGTTGAATAATCCTATAATGTTACTCTAAATGACAATCAGAGCAACTTGAATTGCGTGTGTGCAGCCTTTTGCTCAAAAGTAATCAACGTTTCGTTTTCAGAGTCTCTTTTGACAATCTCTTCGAGAGCTGTTTTCAGTCATTAACAGAGCTGTTCTGAAAGTGTCCAAGCGGCCTGTTCTTAGAGTGGACTGTTTTTTGCATTCGTTCTCAAGTTATATCAAACTATCAAAGTGTTGTTTTCTGCCTTTCACGAGCACATTTTGACTTGTTGTTGAATAATCCTATAATGTAACTCTAAATGACAATCAGAGCAACTTGAATTGCGTGTGTGCAGCCTTTTGCTCAAAAGTGATCAACGTTTCGTTTTCGGAGTCTCTTTTGACAATCTCTTCGAGAGCTGTTTTCAGTCATTAACAGAGCTGTTCTGAAAGTGTCCAAGCGGCCTGTTCTGAGAGTGGACTGTTTTTTGCATTCGTTCTCAAGTTATATCAAACTATCAAAGTGTTGTTTTCTGCCTTTCACGAGCACATTTTGACTTGTTGTTGAATAATCCTATAATGTAACTCTAAATGACAATCAGAGCAACTTGAATTGCGTGTGTGCAGCCTTTTGCTCAAAAGTGATCAACGTTTCGTTTTCGGAGTCTCTTTTGACAATCTCTTCGAGAGCTGTTTTCAGTCATTAACAGAGCTGTTCTGAAAGTGTCCAAGCGGCCTGTTCTGAGAGTGGACTGTTTTTTGCATTCGTTCTCAAGTTATATCAAACTATCAAAGTGTTGTTTTCTGCCTTTCACGAGCACATTTTGACTTGTTGTTGAATAATCCTATAATGTAACTCTAAATGACAATCAGAGCAACTTGAATTGCGTGTGTGCAGCCTTTTGCTCAAAAGTGATCAACGTTTCGTTTTCGGAGTCTCTTTTGACAATCTCTTCGAGAGCTGTTTTCAGTCATTAACAGAGCTGTTCTGAAAGTGTCCAAGCGGCCTGTTCTGAGAGTGGACTGTTTTTTGCATTCGTTCTCAAGTTATATCAAACTATCAAAGTGTTGTTTTCTGCCTTTCACGAGCACATTTTGACTTGTTGTTGAATAATCCTATAATGTTACTCTAAATGACAATCAGAGCAACTTGAATTGCGTGTGTGCAGCCTTTTGCTCAAAAGTAATCAACGTTTCGTTTTCAGAGTCTCTTTTGACAATCTCTTCGAGAGCTGTTTTCAGTCATTAACAGAGCTGTTCTGAAAGTGTCCAAGCGGCCTGTTCTTAGAGTGGACTGTTTTTTGCATTCGTTTCTCAAGTTATATCAAACTATCAAAGTGTTGTTTTCTGCCTTTCACGAGCACATTTTGACTTGTTGTTGAATAATCCTATAATGTAACTCTAAATGACAATCAGAGCAACTTGAATTGCGTGTGTGTGCAGCCTTTTGCTCAAAAGTGATCAACGTTTCGTTTTCGGAGTCCTCTTTTGACAATCTCTTCGAGAGCTGTTTTTCAGTCATTAACAGAGCTGTTCTGAAAGTGTCCAAGCGGCCTGTTCTGAGAGTGGACTGTTTTTTTGCATTCGTTCTCAAGTTATATCAAACTATCAAAGTGTTGTTTTTCCTGCCTTTCACGAGCACATTTTGACTTGTTGTTGAATAATCCTATAATGTAACTCTAAATGACAATCAGAGCAACTTGAATTGCGTGTGTGCAGCCTTTTGCTCAAAAGTGATCAACGTTTCGTTTTCAGGAGTCTCTTTTGACAATCTCTTCGAGAGCTGTTTTCAGTCATTAACAGAGCTGTTCTGAAAGTGTCCAAGCGGCCTGTTCTTAGAGTGGACTGTTTTTTGCATTCGTTCTCAAGTTATATCAAACTATCAAAGTGTTGTTTTCTGCCTTTCACGAGCACATTTTGACTTGTTGTTGGAATAATCCTATAATGTAACTCTAAATGACAATCAGAGCAACTTGAATTGCGTTGTGTGCAGCCTTTTGCTCAAAAGTGATCAACGTTTCGTTTTCAGGAGTCTCTTTTGACAATCTCTTCGAGAGCTGTTTTCAGTCATTAACAGAGCTGTTCTGAAAGTGTCCAAGCGGCCTGTTCTTAGAGTGGACTGTTTTTTGCATTCGTTCTCAAGTTATATCAAACTATCAAAGTGTTGTTTTCTGCCTTTCACGAGCACATTTTGACTTGTTGTTGAATAATCCTATAATGTAACTCTAAATGACAATCAGAGCAACTTGAATTGCGTGTGTGCAGCCTTTTGCTCAAAAGTGATCAACGTTTCGTTTTCAGAGTCTCTTTTGACAATCTCTTCGAGAGCTGTTTTCAGTCATTAACAGAGCTGTTCTGAAAGTGTCCAAGCGGCCTGTTCTGAGAGTGGACTGTTTTTTGCATTCGTTCTCAAGTTATATCAAACTATCAAAGTGTTGTTTTCTGCCTTTCACGAGCACATTTTGACTTGTTGTTGAATAATCCTATAATGTAACTCTAAATGACAATCAGAGCAACTTGAATTGCGTGTGTGCAGCCTTTTGCTCAAAAGTGATCAACGTTTCGTTTTCAGAGTCTCTTTTGACAATCTCTTCGAGAGCTGTTTTCAGTCACTAACAGAGCTGTTCTGAAAGTGTCCAAGCGGCCCTGGTTCTTAGAGTGGGACTGTTTTTTGCATTCGTTCTCAAGTTATATCAAACTATCAAAGTGTTGTTTTCTGCCTTTCACGAGCACATTTTGACTTGTGTTGAATAATCCTATAATGTAACTCTAAATGACAATCAGAGCAACTTGAATTGCGTGTGTGCAGCCTTTTGCTCAAAAGTGATCAACGTTTCGTTTTCGGAGTCTCTTTTGACAATCTCTTCGAGAGCTGTTTTCAGTCATTAACAGAGCTGTTCTGAAAGTGTCCAAGCGCCTGTTCTAGAGTGGACTGTTTTTTTGCATTCGTTCTCAAGTTATATCAAACTATCAAAGTGTTGTTTCTGCCTTTCACGAGCACATTTTGACTTGTTGTTGAATAATCCTATAATGTAACTCTAAATGACAATCAGAGCAACTTGAATTGCGTGTGTGCAGGCCTTTTGCTCAAAAGTGATCAACGTTTCGTTTTCAGAGTCTCTTTTGACAATCTCTTCGAGAGCTGTTTTCAGTCATTAACAGAGCTGTTCCTGAAAGTGTCCAAGCGGCCTGTTCTTAGAGTGGACTGTTTTTTGCATTCGTTCTCAAGTTATATCAAACTATCAAAGTGTTGTTTTCTGCCTTTCACGAGCACATTTTGACTTGTTGTTGAATAATCCTATAATGTAACTCTAAATTGACAATCAGAGCAACTTGAATTGCGTGTGTGCAGCCTTTTGCTCAAAAGTGATCAACGTTTCGTTTTCGGAGTCTCTTTTGACAATCTCTTCGAGAGCTGTTTTCAGTCATTAAACAGAGCTGTTCTGAAAGTGTCCAAGCGGCCTGTTCTGAGAGTGGACTGTTTTTTTGCATTCGTTCTCAAGTTATATCAACTATCAAAGTGATGTTTTCTGCCTTTCACGAGTCACATTTTGACTTGTTGTTGAATAATCCTATAATGTAACTCCTAAATGACAATCAGAGCAACTTGAATTGCGTGTGTGCAGCCTTTGCTCAAAGTGATCAACGTTTCGTTTTCAGAGTCTCTTTTGACAATTCTATCGAGAGCTGTTTTCAGTCACTAACAGAGCTGTTCTGAAAGTGTCCAAGCGGCCTGTTCTTAGAGTGGACTGTTTTTTTGCATTCGTTCTCAAGGTT
>NW_027662799.1:5000-7500 GCF_963989245.1 Nansenia antarctica
GTCATCAATATATCATTTCCGGCCACGTGACAAAGAAAGATCTCCTTATATCAAATGGCGTCACGAACATCATATCAAATGGCTTCTAACGAACAGGATGCTAGATTCAGCGAAACAGGTAAGGCACAATGTAATTATTTGCTTAACCTGAATTGCTGTTCTAGAACGAATCTATTTTTTTTTTCAAAAAGGAGATGTATTGATATTGGAAAGTACTACCGTACATTAAAATATAGTTTGAATAGAAGGCGCTGTATAGTCAAAGACGGTGTGACTGGTCAAAACACTGAGTTAGGATTTATTGAGATTCTGAACTTTGTAAGGAACAAAGCAGAAGTCTATTAAGGTACAGAAATATATTTATTGTGTATTAAGTTAGGGACAAGACCTTAAATACGTGATTGAAAGCACAGCACTTTGAGGAAAACTAAGTTTGAAAAGATTCGGCCATAATATTTAAAAGACTCTAAGAGAAGTTTCAATCAACATAATTGATTACTAAAACCGCATGTCTATTAACATCATGGGAAGCAAACTACTATGTATGGCATGCAGAATGTTATCATTAAGAATGAAATGAATAACAACCATATTTCTGAACCAAGCTTCACAACAGGGCGAGAGTGTTAAAACTCTGACCCTAGGCTATTAATAGAACGGAGACTGCTCCTGTAACCAAACACACACACACACACATAGAGCTACAACATACAACAACTAGACAAATTTGTCTCATATTGAAATGATCATGCAAATCTGTGTTGATTCAGCAGACATATAACATTTTGATTGATTTAGTGAACAGAGAAATACACATTAAGACCCTAAGACTGTGAAACATCAAAGGAGGACATTTCTGATGGAGAAAACACAATTCAGCAAGAAAGACCTGGAATGTATTCTGACAATGCCTGCCGATTCTATTTCCTGACAGAATCAAGGAAATCAAGAGACATTGAGCGAAGGACTCAGAGACCGAGATGCTGTTCAGATCTGGTCTATATTAACCATTGCAGAAGTGGGGAGAGAATGTTGCAGATGCTGAAGGAAGCTATTGCCGGATGAAACAAGAGAAATGAGACAAACTAATGACATTTCAATGTGACAAACAATGGAAATGTTAATTCTTATGATTTAAGACAGAGACATGATGATGACAAGAGAGACTTACACATACTTTTATGTAGTCGTAATTGTTCAATTGTACTGACGCACGCAACTAACAGTGTCATCAGCAGTAAACAGCTGAATTCAACAGCACGAACTTACACACTTTCTTCTAGGAATTCTAAGGGACGGGAACAACAGTCCAGATAACCCAATTAACAAACTTATGCTTAACATCTGTATTTTTGTTTCCAACTGTTTCTGAGCAGGTTAATTCCACAATCCATTGATGGAAAGCCTAAGATTTTATAGACTTAAGTCAAGAAAAGGAGGGGTGTAGTGTAATGATAATGCTAAAATTGTCTTAAGTTAATAAAACCTATTAACGCTGTGAACAGAGGCAAGAACACGTGCAAGACTGATGACCATCAAAGAATCAAATAGCACTCCTTGTTACCAGAAACACAAGGCCGTTCCTTTGATTGAAGATCTACTTCCAGACATTGTTATATTGACATATAATGTACTTTGTATGATGGAACCGATGCCTAATTTATTTCTGATGTGGTCATTCATTGACTTTGTTAAGAACTCCACATGTTTTTCAATAGAAATAATTTACCAGTCAAATTAATCTTACATCATGGGAAAAAAAAAGAGTGAGCTGATATGATGCGTTTTTGTGTGACTATGCCAAAATATTGTGTGCCTATCAAATATTGCAATACTCATTGTTTAACCTTAAACATACTTTAAGTGTGTCCACTCTCAGGACATAAACTGACCACTCTTAGTGAACATGCTTTTCTGTAACTGGACCTGAGCCAAATATAGGAACCACGGCTAGTGGGGACCAGTATAGGTTACCAGTGGTCAGCAGCAAGAGCAGAACAGCATGAACACAGCATAGCCATGTATGGGAACTAATGTCACTATTGTAAGTTACGAGGTAAAGCTATTTCCCTCTCTGAGAACTGTATATAAGCTGTAACAAACATCAGTACTTTGCTTGGCATCTATGCCACAGCCAGGCTCGGCACCAGCCATGTCGTAGCCATGCTTGAAGCTTGGACTTAACAGAGCATGCTGCCTTGGAAACATCTGTACATGGGAATGCAACCCAGATCTGCCTAATACAATGATTACGATTCAACCTTCTCTCTGAGTCATCAATATATCATTTCCGGCCACGTGACAAAGAAAGATCTCCTTATATCAAATGGCGTCACGAACATCATATCAGACACAGACGACTTAAACGTAAATCTCAGGCATACAATTCACAACAAATAGGGAGTAGATTTAGGGAATGTCATTTAGGAAGAGGTGGGTTTTTAACTTGGCTCTAAAGGAGTCCAGAGTGGGGGCAAACTTGATGGCAGAAGGGAGCGCG
>NW_027662798.1:0-7500 GCF_963989245.1 Nansenia antarctica
TCTCCTCCCCTCTCCTCCTCCCCTCTCCTCTCCTCTCCCTCTCCTCTCCTCTCCCTCTCCTCTCCCTCCCCTCTCCTCTCCTCCCCCTCTCCTCTCCCTCTCCTCTCCTCCCCCTCTCCTCTCCCTCTCCTCTCCTCCCCTCTCCTCTCGTTTACTCCTCCGGCCACTCTCTCTCTCTCTCTCTCTCTCTCTCTCTCTCTCTCTCTTTCTCTCTCTCTCTCTCTCTCTCTCCGCTCCGCTCTGCCTCTCTTTCATTTACTTAAGAAAGGCTCTTTGTCCACCAAGACGTCCGTCAGCGTGAGAGGGGGGAACTCTTTAAAAGATAAAAAAAATCAACAAAAAGCTTGACCCCCCCCCCCTCCCCTCCCCTCCCCTCCCCTCAGCCAGACACACTACATCTCCCAAATGAAACTTTCATTAGAAAGCTTTTAAGCTCAGCGTATCAACTGTACCGATGGAAACGTTTTATTATTCCGAAACCACAACAAACGTCGATTCTTCTGTGACCGATTCGGTGCGGCTCGCCCGCACGCACGCATTAGCCACGCTCGAAAGAGCTCTACTTTTACTTCCTCCTCATCCTTAACCCATCACACACACGGCTAAAAACAGAATAGGTTTCCATTGTAGGTTCAGGAGTTCAATACATTCATGCAACCACACCCTACTGTGGGTGAAAGCCAGCTCTGGCAACCCTACCAGGCCCCATCCTGTAATGCTCTCTGGTCTCAGGTGACAGACAGACAGAAAGGCCTGTCCACTAAAAAGCAAAGCAGCAGGACATAGTACACACCCTCAAAGAATGTACCCACGATCATATTTCACTACTACCCAATGCTTACACATAGAGATGGATGATGCGCACGCACGCACACACCACACACACACGCACACGCACAACAGACACACACACACACACACACACACACACACACGGGCACAGACACGCACAAGCACACACACACGCACACGCACAACAAACACACACACACACACACACACACCGACACCCACACACACACACACACACAAACACACACAGTAGAAGTGCTGAATATGCCCAGAAATTGAAGTGTATAATGAGTTTAGGTTTAGGAGAGCTCAATTTTGTTCAGACACACACACACACACACACACACACACACACACCCTCAAAGAATGTACCTGCGATCCTATTTCACTACTACCCAATGCTTACACACATATAGTGTTTTCATACATCACGTCATCACTGTCAGACCTACTAGACACAGCGACAACCTTACAGGGTCGGATGACACAAAAGCAAGGTGTATGAAATGTGAAACGTCGTACCGAGGGACATAATATTGTAATACACAATTTCCGATTTGTATTTTCATGTGAATGAAAGTGTGTTATGAATGGGATGTCTATCGCCTGCGGGCATATGAAAGATGTACCCGTATCCGTCCACTTAGACATGTCGTCACCGCTTGGCACCCCCTTCCCAGCATGCAATGCGGTGGTGGTGTTCAGGTTTCGGTCAGAGGATAAGAGCCGGTAAGGTTTCCGCCTCGTGAAACTCTTCCCTCTCTCCGAGGTTTGTTCTTCAGGCAGGGTTGCCAGATGGGATTGACAATTTCTAGCCTAACCACAGTCCTAAAACCGCTAAATCCACCAAAAACCACCAGCCCAAAACCTATATATATATCTTCAGAAAACCGCTAATTACTATTAGGCAGGTGCCCATCTGTCTGTTGCCAATGATGTTTGTAAAATAAAAAGAAACCTGCACATTGTATGTAGCTACTAGGGTGTTGTGTGTTTTACTCCACATTTTGTAACTTTCAGCCACTGACATTTTGATACCGCGGCCTAAATGCTATTTATCCAGCCCAACCGGCCCAGTATGATCAAAAGTAGCCCATTCAGCGGTAACCCACCCCATCTGGCAACCCTGTCTTCAGGTAAGGGGCGTTCGTCAGTTGAGGGGCGGAACGCTGACGCTGTGATCATTTGAAATTTGAATCATCACAACAGGTTCTGGGGCAAACGCTGCCTTGTTGCAACCGACAACAGCAGAGATCAGGTGACCGCTATGGGAGAAGCCAGGCTTGAAGCAGTTTTTTTTACATTTTACATTTTGGGCATTTTTCTGAATAAAAGTCTGAACATTTGGTCGGTTGCCGACTTGTGCCCCCTTCCACCAGCTGCCGTCATATATGTGAACAGGTCCAGCACAGCGTTTATACAGCTGTATTTACCTGACTGTTATTTCCTGACCCCTGGGATCTGACAGTGCAACTGTCTGATCTCAGTGTTCAGAACTGCCTGCTATCCTGTCCACTTCTCCCTATTCGGTTGTTAAGTCTGACGTCAAACGTGACGTTTAGCAATTTCCGGGTCCAAACCAGAAATTCCCCGCACCAGAGTACCAGTGTACTACAGCGGTAGAATGACAGTTCAATCGTTTTTTAGACTCGGATCTATTCATACAACAAGGGACACAGCACTTTCCCGTTTTCCACATATTGTCAGGGTATTTGAGCCTCGGAAAAGCGCTATATAAATATAATGAATTATTATTATTACTGAGGCATTTCGAAGAGAGCGCCTCAGCCAACTTTGGACCCGGAAACAACAAGTCATAACTTAAATCAAGGCGATATATTCTTGTTTTTTCTTGTCCGACTGCACTAGTTTTAAGATACCTTCAACTTATTTTGAGAATGTCCTGGCAAGTGAAATGTCCCTGTTCTGTCGGCAGTTAATTCCGCTTATTCTAAGTAATATTTCCCCCATTTCTTTCTTGTTTTCGAGAGCTGTTTCGCAGTGAACGTTTGGCAGCGCAGAACGGCCTTCTCTCCTGTCCACCTCTCCCTGCAGAGCACCTAGTGTAATCTCCTCATCTACTCAGCTCTCCGACCACAAAGCTAACAACATAACACCTCCATTCAGCCCCGTGATACAGGATCAACACATCCAGAGAGAGAGAGATGGAGAGAGAGAGAGAGAGGGGGGGAGAGAGAGAAGGAGAGAGAGAGGGAGAGGAAGAGAGAGAGAGAGGGAGAGGAAGAGAGAGAGAGAGAGAGAAAGATGGGGGGAGAGAGAGAGGGGGAGAGAGAGAGAGAAGGAGAGAGAGGGAGAGGGGGGGAGAGAGAGGAGGGAGAGGGGGGGAGAGAGAGAGAGAGAGAGAGAGAGAGAGGAGAGGGGGAGAGAGAGAGGGGGAGAGAGAGAGAGAGTCTTCTGTCTGTGTGTATTGTCCCTCTCGGAGTCGGTTCTCTCTTACCGAACGGAAGGTTTTTCTTTCTCACGTCCCGAGAGTGTCGTGACTAGAATTGATGGTTGAGACATTTTTCGTTATCTCTCTCTCTCTCTCTCTCTCTCTCTCTCTCTCTCTCTCTCATGGCACAACCTTGTTGCTTTGAATAGCTAGCAGGCAGGCAGGCTGCATTGTCACGCTCTGTTCCGCGGCCCTCCTGTGTGTTGACAGAGAACAGGGCGGGCCGGGAGGACAGAGAGGGAACAGAGACACGCTGGGGTGATCACTGAACAGCAAACCCTCTAACAGAGCATCTGAGAGACTCAGGGAGTACAGGATCCTCGGGTCCCGTACCAGCAGGCTACAGAACAGCGTCTCTCTCACACAGCTGTCACTCTGATGAACACACACACACACACACAGTGTGACACACACACCACACACACAGTATGACACACACACACACAGTATGACACACACACACACACACTCAGTATGACACACAGTGTGACACACACACACTCTGATGAACACCCCCCACACACACACACACACACTCTGATGAACACCCCCCCACACACACACACACTCTGATGAACACCCCCCACACACACACACACACACACTCTGATAAACACCCCCCCCCACACACACACACACACACTCTGATAAACACCCCCCCCCCCACACACACACACACACTCTGATGAACACCCCCCCCCCCCACACACACACACACTCTGATGAACACCCCCCACACACACACACACACACCTTGGGCAAGACACCGAACCCCAAATTGCTCCCAGTGAGCGGGGCCGGCCGGCGCCTTGCATGGTAGCTTGCCTACCTCGCCATTGGTGTTTGAATGTGTGTGTGAACGGGTGAATGAGAGGCCGTTGTAAAGCGCTTTGGATAAAGGCGCTATAGAAGTCAGTCAATAATACCATTATTGTGTTTTGTATCTGAATGCTGCAATGTCAATGTTGAGTCAAAGAATGTTACTCTTGTGTACTTACAGTTACAGTGAGATGTAATAAAAGCGATTCTGGTTCAGATTCTACAGTATAACAATCTAGACTCGCAACAGGTGGAGGTCAGCGACGTTAGCCTTTCACACAGCCAGGAGAGAACACAGGTCTGTGTGTGTCTGTGTGTGTGTGTGTGTGCGTGTGTGTGTGTGTGTGTGTGTGTGTGTGTGTGTGTGTGTGTGTGTGAGAGAGAGAGAGAGAAAGAGGACACAGCTGTGAGGGCCGCCTGTGTCGAAGAAGACACCTGAGAAAGGCCATGGGGCCTGAGGACGGGAACTCAACACCGCCGTCTAACCCCCCCCCCCCCCCCCCCGCCCTCCCGCTCCCCCCCGCTCCCCCCTCAGAACCGCCACTTCCCAAGATGCACCTGTCCTTCTCAACAACCAGCCAACCTGTGAACAAGGCTCTACCGATGAGCCCCCCCAACATAATAACCCCTCCTTTTCAACCTTTTGTAGCTGAGAACATGAGCTGTAAAACCAATCTTGTTTGTCACCGGAGAGGAGGCCTGTTTGTTATCAACCGACATTTTAAACTCTCTCTCCTTTTTTTCTCCCCTCCCGCTTGAAAGGATTTGACGTGATGATGTTTTTTCAGGAAAACTGGTTTCACACTCCTTGCCTTTCATTTGTATGTTAAACAACAACAACTTTGTTATCCTTAGCGCTAGCTACTCTCGCCGTCGCCGCGACGATACAGCTCAGCGCACAACTCATCAGTCATGAATGACGTGAAAGGGATCTCCTTCAGGAGCTTCAAGAGATATATATACAAAGGGTTAAATGTCTGAACGGTTAATGGCTTTACTGACTGCCTGCGGCGTAATTAAAGGTCCTCACGTAGCCTCTCATTATCTCTTGAGCCACAGACGCAGGCTAGCTACCGACTGGCTTTATTGCCTGTATGTAAATGCCTGTAGCAGATAGCTAGTCGCTAGCTGTCTAGTAGGTAAGGGAGCGGCCTTCCTTCGGCACTCAAACCCTCTGACGTTCGCTGGGTTCAGCAGGTGTACACACACAGCGAGTTTCTTGAACCCGTGCCAAACACCCACACATGAACACACACCGCGTAAATTCCAATGATCCCTCAGAGAGAGAGAGAGGTCGACAGGTCAGAGCTCTACCCCGCCCCCCCCCCCGCACGGGCGCTCGGTAACAGAGAAGGAAGGCCGCTCCTAATTGAAGGAAGATCTGAACCACGGAGACTGTTGCTCTCTCCCTCTGTCCATCTCTCTTCCCTTTGTCCGGGAACCTTAAAAGGACAGCAGCAGGGGCTGACGCACAAAGGTAGTTTTGCACCATTGAGGATCTTTTTTCTCCCCCCCCCCCCCCCTACAGACGGCCTTTGTTCTCAGACGCCCCCGGGGCAGAAGGGCTACAATAAAGCACGGCAGCAAAATCGGCTCCACAAAAAAAAAGTCCCTCCCGCCTGCCTGCTCACGCTGAGGAGGGAGAGCGTCAGGGAGGAAGACAGGATGAAAAGGCCGGTGAAAGAGTGAAAGAGGGTGTGGTGCAGCTCGTTAAGAGTTAAGGCTGGGGATGGTGGGGTGGGATACTAGTAGTGGGAATGGGATACTGATATTGGGAAGGGGATACTGGTGTTGTTCAGGAGGAGGTGTAACCGGTACCTGGAAGATACCGTGATGGACTTCGTTTAGGTGGTTTTCCCAGACTATTTTGAAGCCCAGTCCTCGAACATAGTCCTCGAACATCCAACATTGTTCTTTGGGCTCGGCTTTTATCTGGGCCCTGGGAACGGGGAACTAACCCTCAAGGTGTATTAAGAGACCTAGGTAGTGTGTAGAGGACGTCTAGACATTACTGGTTTTGGGGGCTTGATACCTGAGCACGCACTGCAAAACGTCAGCTCTCAAAAACAAGGAAAGAAAAGCAATAACATGGGGGAAATATCACTTCAAATAAAGATGATCTGCCAACAGAACAGGAAAATGTCACTTGTCACTAGACAGATTTTCTTAAAACAAGTAAAAGACATCTTAAAACGAGTGCAGTCAGACAATAAACAAGCTATATGGCCTTGATTTAAGATATTTTACCTGAGAGATGTACTTTTTGCAGTGTGGGCTTGATACCTGATCTAGATGGTGTGTAAGCGGCATTGGAGCGGAGCTAGCAGCGGGCTAAACACTGTTTAGAAGATATGTGACACGTTCTAATGCTTTGGTCCTCAGATTTTTCTTTTGAAAAATGTGAATACATTTCCACATTGTTGAAAATCAACGACACATCCCTAGTCAACTAACACAGCTTGTTGTGTGAGCCTGCTAACAATGTAAAGTAGTGTTCTAGTTAACTAGGTAGCAGTGGGGGGGATTACTCACCCAATCCATTGCGTTGTTGCAGTGTTTTGGCTTGACTAGCGAGTGTGTGTTTGCGTGATTCTCAACAACGTTGAAACGTATAGTTCCGTGTTTCAAAAGAAAGGTCCAGAACGTTTTGATTGGTTGCCGACATGCGGACCAGATGACCAGACTGTGTCACAAACGAGGTGACGGCAGAGAGACGGAGGTAGAAAGACTCACCTTCGTAGCGGGGATGCACGCGGGGGGCGTACACCCCGAACTTGATGAGGATGGGGATGTCCACACCCTGGCGGACCCACTCCAGCACGTGCAGGGGGGCGGACCTCCCCGTGGCGGGAGCCGGCAGGCTGCAGTCCATCTCCACCGCCCCCCCCACCTTGGCCCGCACCTCCAGTCTCACCGCATGGGTGACACCTACGGGGACCAACACACACACAAATTAGATTAGTTTTTTGGGGGGGCAGTCCCACTCATATTTTTCATTTTATTGGACAGATACAGTGAAGACAGACAGGAAAGTAAGGAGAAGAAGGGAGAGAGAGGGCATGTCCTTGGGTTTTATGAAAGGAGCAATAGAAATCAAAGTTATTATTATTTATTATTATGTCAGCAGGGCATGGGACGGACTCGAACCCATGCCGACATGGGCATAATGTGTGCACTGTAGACCACTGGACCACCCCAGGCCACTAGATTAGATTAGATTCAACTTTATTGTCATAGCAGAGTGCAAGTACCAGACAATGAAATGCAGTTTAGCATCTAACCAGAAGTGCAAATAGGAATATAAAAACATGACAGTGATAGGTACAGTATGGCAAGTATATACAGGTATGTACAGGTATGTATAGGTATGTACAGTAGATGATAGTGGTAAGCTATGAATGGGGTAGCAGTGGCCTAGTGAGGTAGACTGGTGATCA
>NW_027662798.1:10000-13017 GCF_963989245.1 Nansenia antarctica
GAGAACTTGCCTGGCCTGCACACAGAGCTCTGACCTCAACCCCATCCAACACCTTTGGGATGAATTGGAACGCCGACTGCGAGCCAGTCCTTCTCACCCCAACATCAGTTGCCCGACCTCATTAATGCTCTTGCGGTTGAATGGGAGCAAATCCCCGCAAACCATATTCTAAAATCTACTAGAAAGTCTTCCCAGAAGAGTGGAAGCTGTTATAGCAGCAAAGGTGGGACCAACTCCATATTAACGGCCATGGTTTTGGAACGAGAAGTTCAACAAGCACATACGGGTGTGATGTTCGGGTGTGTGTCCCAACACTTTTGTCCATATAGTGTAAGTTTTGATTGGGTTAGAGACAGTAGAGATTGACAGGAAGGCTGGGTGAGAGAGAGAGAGGAGGGATGACAGGAAGGATGGGTGAGAGAGAGAGAGGAGGATAGAGACAGTAGAGATGGACAGGGAGGCTGGGTGAGAGAGAGAGAGGAGGGATAGGGATGACATGCAGTGTAGCGACTAGATATAGTCCAGTCAGCGAAAATGCGGTCAACAAAAAATACAGCGACCCTGTCTCCCTCTCTCTCTCTCCACTCCCGCCATACAGGTGAACAGGTTGACCTTAAGTTGACCTCAGGCTATCCCCCGCCCATAATCATGTGACTTCTGGAAACATAACGTGATCGAAACAATAAACAAACAATCAAATAAAACTCACAATAAACCAATTCGCTTTTGGTACTAAATACCCCACAAATCATATTTGCTCCTACATGCAGGATACTAAATATCGACGGCCGGAATCGAACCGGGGGGGGGGGGGGGCGTCTTCATGTGCTACGCCATCCAGCGCCCGCACCCCCGAAGTTTCTTTTCCTTAAAATATGACCCTCAAGTCCCACAAGAACCAGTACTGTGAATATACTGCCCCCCCCCCCCATGGTGACCTGACCCACCCCCCCCATCTAGAAGACACTTACAGTAATTGGCAGCAGGGCGCATGGGCGCATGGCCGCATGGTGACTGCAGGACCGCAGTCGACGTGCGCTGTGGCTGCGATGACGCGTGGGAACGCGGGTGTGAAGGCCCGAGGTTAGGGGGGGATGGGGGGGGGGGGGCTAATCCCCCTCTCAGCTCGCCAACCACACACCCCAAGTCCCCCCCCACATGGTTTACCACACACCACTAATGCCAGCTCATTAAGCTAAGTAAATTACGCCCGCTGGAGGAGCGGAGGCTATTCTTAGAGGGGTCGGTGTGACAACGCCGCTGACTTCAAATCCCATTTGCACGTGTGTCCTCCTACACACACACACACACACACACACACACACACACATACACACACACACACACACACATTCACGCGCGTTCACACACACATTCACGCACGTTCACACACACACACACATTCACGCACGTTCACATACACACACGTTCACACAAACACACACACACATGTTCACACACACACATTCACGCGCGTTCACACACACACACACACTTACACTCACACACACACACATTCTCACACACTCACAGACACACACACACATATTCACACACATATTCACACACACACACACACACACACACACACACATTCACGCGCGTTCACACACACACACACACACACACACATTCACACGCATTCACACACACACACACACACACACATACACATACACGTTCACACACAAACATGTTCACACACTCACACACACACACACACACACACATACATACACACGCGTGTTCACACACACACACACAAACACACACATTCACGTGCGTTCACACACACACACACACACACACTCACACTCACACTCACACACACACACACACACACACTCACACACACACACACACTCACACTCACACTCACACTCACAAACACACACACACACACACAGGTCCCGTGCCCCCCAACCCACCCCAAAGGAGAGACCCCAATCAAACCCGCTGATAATATTGGTTTCACACAGCCACCTAAAATGCAATTTAAACTGAGCGACCGAAAAAGATGGGTGGAAATGTAGCAGAGCGCACTGGAGCCCTGGAACACGCTCGTAAATCATCCTGGAGAGGCGTCGCCGGAGTTGGTTTTGAGAGAGTAAGCGAACTACAGATCATCCTCAACAAGCTCTCTCCTCTCCTCTCTCCTCTCCTCCTCTCCTCCTCCTCCTCTCCTCCTCTCCTCCTCCTCCTCTCTCCTCCTCTCCTCCTCTCCTCTCCTCCTCCTCTCTCCTCTCTCCTCCTCCTCTCCTCCTCTCCTCTCCAACTCCTCTCCTCCTCTCTCCTCTCCTCCTCTCCTCCTCTCTCCTCTCCTCCTCTCCTCTCCTCTCTCCTCTCCTCCTCCTCATCTCCTCTCCTCCTCCTCATCTCCTCTCCTCCTCTCCTCCTCCTCATCTCCTCATCTCCTCTCCTCCTCCTCTCCTCTCTCCTCCTCTCCTCTCCTCCTCTCCTCTCCTCCTCTTCTCTCCTCCCTCCTCCCCTCCTCCTCCTCCTCCTCTCCGGGCTCTTCCTGCACGCTCGGGTGACCAGGGCAGGCAGAAAAGCTCAGGTAACACAATTCTAAGAAGGTAGGAAGCAGCTCATAATACAGCGTCTGCTCCCCCCAGCCCCCCCAGCCCACTCCCCCCCTCCCCAGCCCACCCCCCCTTGGCCGGAGGAGAGTCTGACCTCTGCACAAAAACACAAAACGCAATTATAGAGCTTTATAGGTTTTCATGGCTGGAGGAGAGAGAGAGAGAGAGTCTCTCTCTCTGAAACTGTGAACGGGGAGGGAAGAAAAGAAAAAAAAAAACACAATTACAGAGGCTGTCAGAAGTTGAGAGCTATAAAAGGGGTTTGTCAAGACAGTGTTGTTGCAGTGAACAACAAAAGGAACCCAAAGCTTTTGAAAGACGAAGGGAGAAGGGAATGTAAGAATAATGTAGGGTCGAGACAAGTTCTGTACTGTACATAAGTACTGTAACGTCTTCTGACAGGCGAACTAACTAGTGCTGCGATCCTGAAGAAAG
>NW_027662797.1:0-15000 GCF_963989245.1 Nansenia antarctica
GGAGGGAGGGAGGGAGAGAGAGAGAGAGAGAGACTAAATGATAGAGGGAGAGAGAGAGACAGGGAGAGAGAGAGAGAGACTGAATGATAGAGGAAAAGAGAGACGGAGAGGGAGAGAGACTGAATGGATGAGGGAAAGAGAGTGAATGAGATGATGAATGATTGACAGCGAGTTTGAAGAAAGAATGTAAAAGCAGATGTTTATCAGCCCGTGGCTTAGAGAGCGCACACACACACACACACACACACACACACACACACACACACACACACTGTGGAAAGCTGCTTATGACACTTTCTGCAGTGTTTGCTCGGAGCGTTGAGAGAGAGAGAGGTGTGTGTGTGTGTGTGTGTGTGTGTGTGTGTGTGTGTGTGTGTGTGTGTGTGTGTGTGTGCGCACGCACGCGTGTCTGCGCGGTTGTGTGCGTTTCAACATGTCTCACACACACGTTTGAAATATATTGTGTAGATTGGTTCTCAGGTATTTTTCCGTGACCGAGCTGTGCGTGTGTGTGTGTGTGTGTGCCTGGTTCTGTATCCTGGCTGGAAAAAGAATATACCTACATATCTCATCCAGCACTGTACGCTTCTGGTCTGCAAAACAGCACCATAGTATCTTATGATGGTCTGGAACTAGAGTATTTTATTTATCTTGTGTACGATAAATGCTAGTAGAGTATATATCTTGTGTGGTAATATAGTGTCTTGGTGGTGAAACTAGCAGTATCATATCTACCTTGTGTTAGATACACGTTAATGTGTCTATCTTGTGAGATAAATGGTAATATTGTATTTTGTGTTAGATAGCCTAAATGGTTATGTTGTATTTTGTGTTAGATAGCCTAAATGGTAATATTGTATTTTGTGTTAGATAGCCTAAATGGTTATGTTGTATCTTGTTAGATAATGGTAATGTTCGATAGATGGTAATGTTGTGTAGGGGAGAGAGAACAGCACACGCCCACATCCTCTCCTCTCTGTCAGTTGTTTATGTTGGTATATGAGTGCGGGGGCGTGAGAGAGAGAGGGGGAGAGAGAAAGAGAGACAGGAGAGAGTGAGGGGAGAGAGAGAGAGAGAGAGTGAGGGGGGAGAGAGAGAGAGAGAGAGAGAGTGAGGGGAGAGAGAGAGGGGGAGAGAGAAAGAGAGACAGGAGAGAGTGAGGGGAGAGAGAGAGAGAGTGAGGGGAGAGAGAGAGGGGGAGAGAGAAAGAGAGACAGGAGAGAGTGAGGGGAGAGAGAGAGAGAGTGAGGGGAGAGAGAGAGACAGACACAGTACTACATTCCAAACTAATTTTAGAACTCCTTGAAAGAAAATGGACGGGGGGGGGGGTTGTGTTTGGCCAGGCGCTAGTGTTTCACCAGAGGAGAGGCTACATGTGTCTTTATCACCAGAGGATATCAACATGTGGTGTCATCACCAGTCCATCACAACAACATCTATCTATATCTATCTATCTATCTATCTATCTATCTATCTATCTATCTATCTATCTATCTATCTATCTATCTATCTATCTATCTATCTATCTATCTATCTATCTATCTATCTATCTATCTATCTATCTATCTATATCTATCTATCTATCTATCTGTCTGTCTGTCTGTCTGTCTGTCTGTCTGTCTGTCTGTCTGTCTGTCTGTCTGTCTGTCTGTCTGTCTGTCTGTCTGTCTGTCTGTCTGTCTGTCTGTCTGTCTGTCTGTCTGTCTGTCTGTCTGTCTGTCTGTCTGTCTGTCTGTCTGTCTGTCTGTCTGTCTGTCTATCTATATCTATCTATCTATCTATCTATCTATCTATCTATCTATCTATCTATCTATCTATCTATCTATCTATCTATCTATCTATCTATCTATCTATCTATCTCTATCTATCTATCTATCTATCTATCTATCTATCTATCTATCTATCTATCTATCTATCTATCTATCTATCTATCTATCTATCTATCTATCTATCTATCTATCTATCTATCTATCTCTATCTATCTATCTATCTATCTATCTATCTATCTATCTATCTATCTATCTACCTGTCTATCTATCTATCTATCTATCTATCTACATATCTATCTATCTATCTACCTGTCTATCTATCTATCTATCTATCTATCTATCTATCTATCTATCTATCTACATATCTATCTATCTATCTATCTATCTATCTACATATCTATCTATCTATCTATCTATCTATCTATCTATCTATCTATCTATCTATCTATCTATGTATGTATTAGTGTTGTTCCGATACCGATACTAGTATCGGCATGGCCACCGATACGCACAAAAATGCTGGTATCGGTATCGGCGAGTACTAACATTTTTTTTTTTTTTTTTTTTTTTTTTTTTTTAAGTACTAAAGTTATTTTGTTTGTAAATGTTCACTTGCTGTTGCACTACTACTACGACTGTTTTATATCTTAAATGGATATTGCACTGATTGGCATCTGTGAGAGCCACATTTCAGGTTTTATAAGGGGTTGATTTTCTTGTCACCATACCAGGTAGACAATAAAAAAAAGTTCTATAGTATTCACTCTCTGTTGGTATTTTTTCCTGTTTTACAAAGGTTTTGAGCAGTGCCAGACTAAGTGTAAGCAATAATTTTACATCGAGGTGAGTATGCGGCTCAAAAAACATGTTTTTTTGTTTAGTTTTTTCAAACGCCGTGGTATCGGATCGGTACTCGGTATCGGCAAGTACTGCACGGTCAGGTATCGGTATCGGTATCGGGATCAAAAAATGGTATCGGAACAACACTAGTATGTATGTATGTATGTATGTATGTATGTATGTATCTATCTATCTATCTATCTATCTATCTATCTATCTATCTATCTATCTGTCTGTCTGTCTGTCTATCTATCTATCTATCTATGTATCTATCTATCTATCTATCTATCTGTCTGTCTATCTATCTGTCTATCTATCTATCTATCTATCTATGTATCTATCTATCTATCTATCTATCTATCTATCTATCTATCTATCTATCTATCTATCTATCTATCTGTCTGTCTATCTATCTATCTGTCTGTCTGTCTGTCTGTCTGTCTAAGTGGTATATCTATCTATCGATCAATCTATCTATCTAGTATATCTAGTGTATATCTAGTATATTGTTATACTATATTGGATATTGTATTATATATATCTATATATATCTATGTGTGTGTATATTGTTTTCTATTACCACATCCATCAGTCGGTCTATAAGTGGTAGAGGTCTAGGCCTGTGGGGGTTGAGTCTATTGGAACACAATGTACAGAACAGAAGGCCCTAGCCAGCCCTAGCCTGCTCTGTTTGAAGCGTGTTGACTCTCCCCTGGTTGAGATAACACTGCATGGACTGACTTGGCACAGGCAGAGGGGGGGGAGCAGGGGGTGGGAGGGGAGTGTGGGGGTTTGGAGGGGAGGGGGCGGGGGGGCGTTTGGACATGTTTAAATAGGCCCATGCTTTTAAGCTAAGCTTTTTCTCCCTTCTCATCAATATTGTGGGAAGGAGAGAGAGAGAGAGAGAGAGGGAGGGGGGGGAGGAGAGAGAGAGAGAGAGAGAGGGAGGGGAGGAGAGAGAGAGAGGGAGGGGAGGAGAGAGAGAGAGAGAGAGGGAGGGGAGGAGAGAGAGAGAGGGAGAGAGAGAGGGAGGGGAGGAGAGAGAGAGAGAGGGAGAGAGAGAGAGGGAGGGGAGGAGAGAGAGAGGAGAGGAGAGAGAGAGAGGAGAGGAGAGGAGAGAGAGGGAGGGGAGGAGAGAGAGAGAGGGAGGGAGGGAGAGAGAGAGAGGTTTTAGCAGCTTTAGAACCCACTCTACTCTGATTCCTTGGCCTCTGTTTGGGTGTGTGACTAATCATACATTCATAACAGTTTTACATTTTTGACATTTATATTATGAATGCAGTACGTAACTACTTCCATACGCACACATGCACACACACACACACACACACACACACACACACAGCTCACTGACCTCCTGCTGCAACAATAATCCTACACACACACACACACACACACACACACACACACACACACACACACACACACACACGTCTGTATTATTGTGGGTTTCCTTCCAGCATTGCAACATCATGAGTGACTAGAGAGACAGGGACCAGAACAAGTTGTGACTGGGACCTGTTCCTCTCAGAGAGACAGCAGTTTATAAATCCTGATCTAACACGTTAGCTAGCTGCCTGGGTGTGTGTGTGTGTGTGTGTGTGTGTGTGTGTCAGTCTGCTGCTTGTGGAACTGGTTACTGTCAGCTTCTACTAAAAGCCCTGACAGTCACACACTCACAGCACGGTGAAAGAAGACGCCTCCCACACACACACACACACACACACACACACACACACACACACACACACACACACACACACACACACCGAGCACACTTGGGGCCCACACACACAAGCACACGCGCGGACACACACACACACACGCGCGGACACACACAGAGCACACGCGGACACACACACACACACACACACACACACACACACACACACACACACTCACACACACACATACACACACACACACACACACACACATACACACTCACACATGCACAGTTGTCTCTGCTCTCTCTCTCTAAAAGACCTAAAATGGATAAGGCAGCTCCTAGTAGGAAGTTAGCGATGAAACTCACAAAAAAACAACACATAGCTTAGCATATAGCTTAGCATGTAGCCTAGCATGTAGCCTAGCATGTAGCTTAGCACGTAGCCTGCCGTTACTGTTACCTCTCTGTCTGGATGAGGTCATTATTTTGAGGTTCCTTCCCTTAATTGTGTGCCATTGATTTAACTTTCTTAGCGCAGCGATTTAGCATCTTAGGAGCTAGCTGTACGCTAGAATGCGGTGCATTGATTTAGCGCTAGCGTCAGTTAGCTGCTGATTGATAGCCCCAGGCCTTGTTCAGAGGACCTGAGTTTGAGTCTGGGATAAATCAGATGGTAGTAGCCTCGCTGACCCCCACAGACCCTCCAGGGGGAGGGGGGGCCTCTTGACCTCTCGTGCCTGGGTTATCAGCCTCTCCACTGGGGTGTCGTCACTCTCCTCCCCCCTGCCTGGAGATACGGAGGGCCTACGACCACTGGACCTGACTCAGTCTCGCTTGGTCTCTCTCTCTCTCTCTCCCTCTCTCTCTCTTTCTCTCTCTCTCTCACTCTCTCACGCTTTCTTTCTCTCTCTCTCACTCTCTCGTGCTCTCTCTCTCTCTTTCTCTCTCAGTCGCTCTCTCTCACTAGCTTGCTCGTTCCCTCTTGCTCGCTCTCTCTCTCTCTATCTCGATCGAGCTTTCTCTCTCTTGTGTGCTCTCTCACTCTCCCTCACTCTCACACTCTCACACTCTCTCTCTCTCTCTCTCTAGCTTTCTCTCTCTGTCTCTAGCCCTTTCTCTCTCACTCTCTCTCCCTCTACGTCTCTCACTCTCACACTCTCTCTCTCTCTCTCTCTCTCTAGCTTTCTCTCTCTGTCTCTCTCTCTCTACCTCTCACTTTCTCTAAATGTTTCCCTCCCCTCTCTCTTTCTCACACTCTTGCAGTTTCCCCCTTTTCTCTGTCTGTCTCGGTGGACCCCCCTCTGAGCTCAGCTCCCACCCTGCTATCTTCGCCTAGCAGATGCGTTGTGGTGAGAAGCTTCTGACTGTTGGCCTGTGTGTGTGTGTGTGTGTGTGTGTGTGTTTGTGTGTGTCTAAATGTGTGTCTGAGTGTTCTCCTGTGCGCTGAGTGGATGGTTGTTGTTTTTTTGCGGTCTAACAGTACTGTTCCATGCACACACACAGACACACACACACACACACACACACACACACACACACACACACACACACACACAAGCAGACACACACACACACACACACAGACACAGGCCTATCAGTGCAGAGCAGAGCAGGTTTAAACGGCACACACACACACACACAGACACACACACACACACAGACAGACACACACACACACACACACACACACACACACACACACACACACAGCTCTCAGTAGCCAACCACAGTGGTAGGATGTCGGCTACAGACCTCCTATAGAGCAGCACCTATAGACATGAGACACCTCTCTGAATAAACCTGGTGGGACTGAATTATACCTCAGACACAGACACGAATACACAAATAAACATGTCGTTATTAATTAAAGGCACGTCGTTTCTACGGTTACTTACTACCAGTGCAGAAATGGAGGAGCTGTCGTTGCTACACAACGCAGCAGCTGCCTGTCACCATATATGGGCGTTTGATGGAACAACAGGGGAGGCTGGGGGAGGTAGAAATCGGAGGACTTGAGGATTTTGTTTTCACCAGACCCTGTCTGTCACATATAGTTTTTTACTGCAGCTAGCTAGCCTGGTTCTATGTAGCCTGGTTCTACGTAGCCTGGTTCTATGTATGGGTCATATTACACCAGAATAAGTTGTAGCCTAGTGGCCACACATGCGCACAAACACACACACACACACACACACACACACACACACACACACACAGGGCCACATATAGAACACACACACACACACACACACACCCACACACACACACGCAGCATGTCTGCTGAGAAAGGCGTCTGCTAAATGGCAGAAATGTGAAGGTGGGTTTCCAGGGCCTGTGGTGCTTTATAGCAGCATAAACATACAGCCCCGAGCCCCCTCCTCCCTCTGCAAACACACATAAAACACACCTGACTGACCTGGGTGTGTGCTGTGTTTATGTGTGTTCTATATGTAGCCCTTAGATGCCATCTCTCTGTGTGTGTGTGTGTGTGTGTGTGTGTGTGTATGCCATCTCTGTGTGTGTGTGTGTATGCCATCTGTGTGTGTGTGTGTGTGTGTCTGTGTTTATGTGTGTTCTATATGTAGCCCTTCAATGCCATCTCTCTGTGTGTGTGTGTGTGTGTGTGTGTATGCCATCTCTCTGTGTGTGTGTGTGTGTGTGTGTGTGTGTGTGTGTGTGTGTGTGTGTGTGTGTGTGTGTGTGTGTGTGTGTGTGTGTGTGTGTGGTAGCTATTAGATAATCCTAATCCAGCCTCAGTTCAGTGAGGAACACTGTGGATCACGATAAGCAGGAAATTATACCCTGGCTAAGTACTGCCACTGCCAGGGATTATATTAATGGCGAGTGGATTAAGCGTGTGTGTGTGTGTGTGTGTGTGTGTGTGTGTACAGTATGCATGTGTGTGTCTCTATCTCTGTGTGTGTGTGTGCGTGTGTGTGTGTGCGTGTGTGTTTGTTTAGTATGCGTGTGTGTGTCTCTATCTGTGTGTGTGGGTGTGTGGATGTCTGTACAGTATGTGTGTGCCTCTCTATGTGTGTGTGCCTCTCTATGTGCATATGTGTGTGTGAGTGTGTGTGTGCGTGTGCATACGTGTGTGTGTGTGTGCTCAGTAACAAGGCGCAGTGTGTAGAAGAGTCTCGACTGCCTTTCAAACCCACATCACCTCAGCTGTGTGTGTGTGTGTGTGTGTGTGTGTGTGTGTGTGTGTGTGTGTGTGTCTGTGTGTGTGTGTCATGAGTCCCCCGGCCGTTCAGCGTCAAGCGTCCCACCACGGAGGACCTTTCGTTGACTCCCCTCCCTCCCTCCTCACACACACACACACACACACACACACACACACACACACACACACACACACTCAGCTCTTCCACTTGGACGAACAGCGTCAAACGTAAAGCTCTCTGACAGGGTATGAATGGACCAACGAGAGGTTATGGAGGCTGTGGATGGACAGAGCGAGAGAAAGAAAGAGAGGAAGAGAGAGACGGAGAGAGAGAGAGAGAGAGAGAGAGAGAGAGAGAGAGAGAGAGAGAGAGAGAGAGAGAGAGAGAGAGAGAAGTAGCTGTTACGTAATGGAGGAGACAATGGTCCTCTCTCAGTCTCTTAGTCTCACAGTGTCCCAGACAGAGGAGGCAGAGGAGGCTGGTGGAGGCAGGAATCCCTTCCTCATGCATTCCAATGAGCCCGTCCTCCGATTCCTACCTCCGCCAGCCTCCCCTCTACGCTAGCCTCTCCTCTACTCCTCGCTACTCACTTCCTGCTCAGCGGTCAGGGTCAGGGTTGAGGGGAATGTCCCACGGCGACTTCCTGTTGTGATGTCACAGTGGTCATGGAGGAGGCATCACTAGTGTCTACAGTATGTAGTAGTAATACTAATAAGAATAAGAATAAGAATAAGAAGAAGAAGAATGTTAAATGTATTGTGTATAGCTCTTTTCTCAGTACTCAAAGACACTACTACATCCCACAGAGAAAACAAGAATAGATAAATAAAATAAAAATAAAAAGCACAGTCAGTAAAAACAACGACAATAAAAAGAATGGCTTAAGATTAAAAGGCAGGGTTTTGAGGGATGTTTTGAAGGAGGAGAGAGAGTCCTGGATGTCCTGTGTACAACACTGGGTCTCTGAGTGGGGTATTAGAGGAATTCATGTTTTATGTTAATTTTATTTGTAAAGGGATTAATTAATCATATGAATGAACATTACAAACTTTAAATACGCCAGACTTAGCCAGAAGGCAAATTTTCATTTCATTTTAGTCCCTCGCCAAGTTATTAAAAAAGGCTTCCTAAAAAGATTAAATAACATCACACAGTACAGTAAAAGCGTACACAGCCACGGTAATACTGTACATAGGTGTCAGTGACCTTCAGATGGTTCCATATGGTTCCACATCCTGGTTATACTTCCTGATTTGAACCTTGTGGGTGGATGCTAACAGACTTGTAGGTAGCATCAAGCAGTCTATTAGCCTATTATGCTAATCTAACTCCTACTAAAGTAATATGCTGCTAATGTATGTTTCTAGTTTCAAGGTTTATCGTTACCTCACATCACACACGTGTAAGAGAGTGAAAATGATTGTCTGGTATTTGGGGGATGGGGGGTTTATTTAAGTTTGTTCTCTGTTGGTCCTGTTCAGACCTGTGATATATTGTGAAAAACTAACTAAATAAAAAAACGTGTGTTTTGTTTAGGCTAGGCTAGGCTAGGTTAGGCTAGCTTCTCTGTACTATGGGTGAGAAGAACAGGGTTCTAAAATCCAGCAATCCGATTTATAAGGCCTAAAAAGGTCCCACATTTCAGTTATTCGGTCTAAACATGAGGTGCTGGGTCTTAAAAATGAGATCCTGCAAGGAAATCAGTCCGACCACATCTATATACGCGGAAATGAATCAAGCTGGGCCTGGCACCAAAGAAATGCCAATTCGCTGAATTTTTTGTCTGTATGGCAGTGAAATCCCTAATTTCATCACCTCGAGGATGATAAAAAACTATCATAATATGATACCATATTATGGTGTCGTGAATAGATCCACATTTATATTCAAAGAGGTCTAAAAAGACTTGTTGAAACTTGTAGCAACCCTGGAAGAAACACTGGTTTAGGACTGGCTGGCCCGACCGTAGCCCAAAGTTGCCCTCAGCATTTAAAACTGTTGTTGTTGTTGTTGTTGTTGCCGCCCTTAAAAGGGAAAAAGGCTGAGAGGATGTGATGTCATAAGGAGGAAGTGTGAGTGCAAGAGATGTTGTAGTGTTTGGATTTCTGCGGTTTTCTCAACAGGAAGTTGTCATACTCTACATTTGGGGCCTTTCTGTACAACACTGATGTTCCAGGGTTTCACAACGCACTACCCCTGAGGGTGAACTCATCATCTTGGTGTGTGTGAGTGTGTGTGTGTGTGTGTGTGTGTGTGTGTGTGTGTCTGTGTCTGTGTGTGTGAGAGTGTGTGTGTACAGTGTGTGTACAGTATGTGCGTGTGTACAGTATGTGTGTGTAATGTGTGTGTGTGTGTGTGTGTGTGTGTGTGCGCGTGTGCGTGTGTGTGCGTGTACAGTATGTGTGTGTGTGTGTGTGTGTGTGTACAGTATGCGTGTATATACATGTTCCGTGTCCTCCCTCCTGGTTATAAATCAGTTTTCTGTCTCTGTGTGGCGCCTCATAGCAGTATAGAAACACACATCCTAGAGCTGAGGCTAGATTCATATTTCTATGTTGGGTGGATCAAAGTCATCAGTGATATACTGTACATCCACTGACTTCATCCTTAAATCATCCTTCATCCTTTGATCCTAGATACGTGTAATAGGTAGGTAGATAGATAGATAGATAGATACTAGGGGTGGGCATCAATGATCGACGATCGATAATTGATCGATAAGGATCTTGGTCGATCACAAAATATATTTCTCGATAATCATTAATCTTTTTTTTATTTTATTTTTTTATAATAATAATAATAATGGAAATTAGTTTGTCCACGTTATGTGTGAGAAATGAACTTTGCATTTGCCTTCGCATTGAATTTCGCAACGCAGTTCGGCATGATGCAACAAGTTCCCGTACGTTAGTTAGTGTAACCTCCAGTAATTCCAGGTTCCCCTCAACAAAGAGGCACTGAGAGCGTCTTATAAAAAGTTTATTACACAGTTGTAAAAAAAGGTTAGCAGAGCAAGCTCGGAAAATGGCGAAGCGAGCGAAACGAAGCTTGGTGTGGGAGCATTTTGATCTGAAAGGCGACCTCGTTCATTGCAAACACTGCGCAGTGACCTATAAATACAACACGACAACGACCCCGATGAAATACCACCTGCAAACCGTACACCCGACCCTGATTGCTCCTTCGCTACCTTCTCAGCCCTCCATCATGTCTCATCTTATACGCGGGAGGTGTGATGCACAACGAGAAGAGAAAATAACGATGGCCATCTGTAAATTAATTGAAACAGATATTCTGCCGCTGTCGAGGGTAGAGGATTTCGTGCGCTGATGCAAATAGTCGAGCCAGCATATCCTGTTCCATCGCGACGTTCCATGCATGTTATGTCTGCCCTAGTTTTTGTTTTTTTTATGAAAAAAAAGCTTATCAATTAATCGATAATTGATCGTTAATTCTTGCGATTATCGAAAAAGAAATTTTGATCGTTTGCCCAGCCCTAATAGTTACATACATACCGGTACATAGATAGATAGATAGATAGATACATAGATAGATAGATACATAGATAGATACATAGATAGATACATAGATAGATAGATAGATAGATACATAGATAGATAGATAGATAGATACATACATACATACTGTACATAGATACATAGATACATAGATAGATACATAGATAGATAGATAGATAGATAGATTAGATACATAGATAGATAGATAGATAGATAGATACATAGATACATAGATATATAGCTACCTTAACTGTACATATCTTACTACTTTCCATCTCCTGTATAAACCTCTAACTACCGTACTTACGCCATACTGTACCTTTCTTACTTTACTTATCACTGTCCTGTTTTATATCACTATCACAATGTTCTTATAACACTATTTTCACTTCTGGTTAGATGCTAAACTGCATCTTTCGTTGTCTGGTACTTGTACTCTGCAATGACAATTTAATCTAATGTCATCTAATGTCATCTGATAGTAATTGACTCTGATTGGAGCTTCTGCTAGTGTAGGTGATGAAGGGACACACCTGATGTTTACCCAACACACACACACACACACACACACACACACACACTCACTGGGGTTGGGCTGTTCACAGTGTGGTGATATCAGGGTTAAGAAAATGTGGCTATTGCCCAACACTAACACGCACACACACACACACGTGTGTGCACACACACACACACACACACACACACACACACACACACACACACACACACACACACACCCCTGTGGCCAGCCTCTCCTGTGTGGTGAGGGCAGGTGGAGGCTTGGAGGTGTTTTATGGCTCTGCTACACACGCACACACACACACACACACACACACACACACACACACACACCACACACACACAGCAGAGCTGACCTCCCTTTGGCCTGTCCTGATCATGGTGTTGCTCAGTCAATCTGGAGCCCAGCCATCACACCAGCAGAGTGTGTGTGTTTGTGTGTGTGTGTGTTTGTGTGTGTGTTTGTGTGTGTGTGTGTGTGTGTGTGTGTGTGTGTGTGTGTGTGTATGGTAAGGCTGCCACGATTAGTCGACTAGTCACGACGACGTCGACTACCAAAATCGTCACCGACATATTTGGTAATCGCCGTAGTCGCATGTTTTTTTGGAGCTGAAATAAGCGTTTTTTTTGTTTTTTGTTTTTTGTTGTTTTTGCCTAGCACCAGGGGAGCCCCCCCTCCCAAATTTCGTTGTTTGGTACCTGTACTATATCAATGACAATAAAGACCATTCATTTCATTCGATAAGCATTCGTTTTTCTTCCCTGAAGCTGCCACTGGCTAGCGTCTCCCAGTGTCTTTGATGTACATGCGCAGTGTCGGTCATCCGGGGCACACGTGACTTCCCCGGAAAAACAAACAGAGAAATGTCTTCCTGTCCTCGTACCTCTAAAGTGTGGGAGCATTTCAACCACAACGTTGAAAAAAAGAATGTAAAATGTAAAATTTGCAAAGCTGAACTCGCTTATCATGGCAGCACGTCTATGATGCGCGAGCATCTAAAAAGGAAGCACGTTGTGGCAGATGACGAGGAAGACGATGGCTCGTCTCGGTAAGCTAGTTAGCTTGTTATTGGCTAACGATATCATTACGTTAAAAGCCTTCTTACATTATTTTACGTTGTCATCAAAGCGATACTTATCAAATAGCAAAAAATGTTGTCTTAACGTTACAGTGCTAAGAAGGCGCGTTCTACTATGAGATGAGTGAAGCAAAGCAAAACTTTTGTACTCTGTACAAGTATTTATTTTTGTTTTTGTATTCTTTTGGTTGCCTAGTGCCTAGCCTACCTCATTTTACTCAGCAGTTTGCACCCTCTACTACTCTTTACATTACATTACATGCAAGTGATGCCAGAAATAAATCTGCAAAGTTCATTAAAATATCTATTTTTGAGTGAACAATCATTTTAATTGTCTTTATTTTTAGTTAGCACATGCCTACAACAACAACTAACAACTTCAAGCTAAATTTAGAAGCTGATTTAGAAGATGATAGCTAAATAAGAGCGATTGAGTAATTGTGCGATAAGCTGTAATTTATGATCCGATTAGTCGACTAATCGTTAAAATAATCGGTGACTAGTCGACTATGAAAATAATGGTTTGTGGCAGCCCTAGTGTACGGTATGGCTGCATGGATGTGTTGGATAATTTAATCAGAGTAGTGATCGTCACAACGTTTAGCACCAAATGTCGGTTGTAAGTTGTGGTCAGGGCAGGAGGTGTGTGTGTATGTGTGTGTGTGTGTGTGTGTGTGTGTGTGTGTGTGTATGTGTGTGTGTATGTGTGTGCGTGTCTCAGAGGAGACCTGATGGTTTAGCTCTTCATGCCAAAGTGCTCTCTCTCTCTACCACTCCTACTCTCTGTTAGGAGAGAGCTGTGTTTAGGCTGTGTGTGGGCAGCGAGTGTGTGTGTGTGTGTGTGTGTGTGTGCGTGTGTGTGTGTGTGGTTAGTGTAACACAGCGGTGTGATTCCTCCTGGTCTGCAGTACAAACTGTACATGGTTTCATCTCCTCAACCAGCTATGACCACGAACGGAACAATGAAAGGATTTTAACTGCATTTTTGTGTGTGTGTGTGTGTGTGTGTGTGTGTATGTGTGTGTGTGTGTGTGCTGACCTCACTCCTCTACTCCCTCTCTTCCTCCCTATCTCTCTCCTTTCTTTTTCTCCCTCTCTCTGCTCTCTGTCTTTCGTCTTCTCCCTCCATTTCTTCACCTCCCTCTCATCTCTCTATTCCACTCTGCCTGTTCCTCCTCCCCTCTCGACTTCTGTCTCCTCTCCTCCTCTCCCTTGCTCCCCTCCCTCCCTCTCTCCTCCTCTCCCTCCCTCTCTCCTCCTCTCCCTCCCTCTCTCCCCCTATCCCCCCCTCTCCCTCCCTCTCTCCTCATCTCCCTCTCTCTCTCCTCCTCTCCCTCCCTCTGCCTCTCTCCTCCTCTCCCTCCCCCTCCCTCTCTCTCTCCCCCTCTCCCTCTCTCTGCCTCCCTCTCTCCCTCCCTCCCTCCCTCCCCCCCTCCCTCCCTCCCCCCCTCCCTCCCTCTCTCCTCTCCCTCCCTCCCTCTCTCCCTCCCTCCCTCTCTCTGCTGCCTACATGCCATTGATGACCCAGTGCAAAGCTGGCAGATGAGCGGGTGGAAAGTGATAATTTTCACACCTCCTGTCGTTCTTCCACCCACTCCCTTCCTCCCTCTCTCTCTCTCCCTCCCTCCCTCCCTCCCTCCCTTCCTCCCTCTCTCTCTCTCCCTCCCTCCCTCCCTCCCTCCCTCCCTCCCTCTCTCTCTGAGCCAAGGCTCTTGCTCACCAGGTTGTAAATAGACCCACCAACACCATAAACTACCACTGTGTTAGCTAATAGCCCGCTAGTCAGTGTGTTAGCTACTAGCCTGGTCAGTGTGTTAGCTACTAGCCTGGTCAGTGTGTTAGCTCCCTCCTCCTACCCCCTCCCACCTTTCTCCCTCATTCTTCCCTCCTTCCCCCTCTTCTCTCCCTCCCTCCTCTCTCCCTCCCTCCTTCTCTCTCAATTCAATAACATTTCAATCTAAAGGGCTTTATTGGCATGGGAAACGTACGTTTACATTGCCAAAGCAAGTGTGAGGATAATAAACTAACAAAAAACAAACAAAAAAGAATGTACGACTAGAATCGAGAAATTATTAAACAGAGATGTGTATATAATGTATATATACGTATATATATATATATATATATATATATATATACTGTATATATATATAGTATACAGGTAAATAAGGATAACTTAAAATAGAAAAGCGTGGACATTGCACTTTTAAAAAGTATGAATACATATTCGCTCTCAATACATAGAATCTCTCCCTACCTCCTCCTACCCCCATCCTTCTCTCTCCTTCCCTCCCTCCCCCTTCTCCTCTCTCCCTCCCTCCTCCTCTCTCCTTCCCTCCCTCCCTCCCTCCTTCTCCTCTCTCTCTCCCTCCCTCCTCCTCTCTCCCTACCTCCTTCATCCCTCCTTCATCCCTCCTCCTCTCTCTCTCCTTCTCCTCCCTC
>NW_027662796.1:12500-27500 GCF_963989245.1 Nansenia antarctica
GGCCTTAGAGAGGAGAAGGCCTTAGAGAGGAGAAGCCCTCAGAGAGGAGGAGGCCTTAGAGAGGAGGAGGCCTTAGAGAGGAGAAGGCCTTAGAGAGGAGAAGGCCTTAGAGAGGAAAAGGCCTTAGAGAGGAGAAGGAAGGCCTTAGAGAGGAGAAGGCCTTAGAGAGGAGAAGGCCTTAGAGAGGAGAAGGCCTTAGAGAGGAGAGAGGGGAAGGCCTTAGAGAGGAGAAGGTCTTAGAGAGGAGAAGGAAGCCCTCAGAGAGGAGAAGGCCTTAGAGAGGAGAAGGTCTTAGAGAGAAGGCCTTAGAGAGGAGAAGGCCTTAGAGAGGAGAAGGAAGCCCTCAGAGAGGAGAAGGCCTTAGAGAGGAGAAGGCCTTAGAGAGGAGAAGGAAGGCCTTAGAGAGGAGAAGGCCTTAGAGAGGAGGAGGTCTTAGAGAGAAGGCCTTAGAGAGGAGAAGGCCTTAGAGAGGAGAGAGGGGAAGGCCTTAGAGAGGAGAAGGCCTTAGAGAGGAGAAGCCCTTAGAGAGGAGAGAGGGGAAGGCCTTAGAGAGGAGAAGGCCTTAGAGAGGAGAAGGCCTTAGAGAGGAGAAGGCCTTAGAGAGGAGAAGGCCTTAGAGAGGAGAAGGCCTTAGAGAGGAGATGGCCTTAGAGAGGAGAGAGGGGAAGGCCTTAGAGAGGAGAAGGCCTTAGAGAGGAGAAGGCCTTAGAGAGGAGAAGGCCTTAGAGAGGAGAAGGAAGGCCTTAGAGAGGAGAAGGTCTTAGAGAGGAGAGAGGAGAAGGCCTTAGAGAGGAGAAGGTCTCAGAGAGGAGAAGGCCTTAGAGAGGAGAAGCCCTTAGAGAGGAGGAGGCCTTAGAGAGGAGAAGGTCTCAGAGAGGAGAAGGTCTTAGAGAGGAGAAGGAAGGCCTTAGAGAGGAGAAGGCCTTAGAGAGGAGAAGGCCTTAGAGAGGAGAAGGCCTTAGAGAGAGAGAAGGCCTTAGAGAGAAGGCCTTAGAGAGGAGAAGGCCTTAGAGAGGAGAAGGCCTTAGAGAGGAGAAGGCCTTAGAGAGGAGAAGCCCTCAGAGAGAAGGCCTTAGAGAGGAGAAGGCCTTAGAGAGGAGAAGGCCTTAGAGAGGAGAAGGCCTTAGAGAGGAGAAGGCCTTAGAGAGGAGAAGGCCTTAGAGAGGAGAAGGCCTTAGAGAGGAGAAGCCCTTAGAGAGGAGAAGGCCTTAGAGAGGAGAAGCCCTTAGAGAGGAGAAGGCCTTAGAGAGGAGAAGGCCTTAGAGAGGAGAAGGAAGGCCTTAGAGAGGAGAAGGCCTTAGAGAGGAGAAGGCCTTAGAGAGGAGGAGGTCTTAGAGAGGAGAAGGCCTTAGAGAGGAGAAGGCCTTAGAGAGGAGAAGGCCTTAGAGAGGAGAAGGCCTTAGAGAGGAGAAGGAAGGCCTTAGAGAGGAGAAGGTCTTAGAGAGGAGAAGGAAGCCCTTAGAGAGGAGAAGCCCTTAGAGAGGAGAAGGCCTTAGAGAGGAGAAGGCCTTAGAGAGGAGAAGGCCTTAGAGAGGAGAAGGCCTTAGAGAGGAGAAGCCCTTAGAGAGGAGAAGGCCTTAGAGAGGAGAAGGCCTTAGAGAGGAGAGAGGGGAAGGCCTTAGAGAGGAGAAGGCCTTAGAGAGGAGAAGGCCTTAGAGAGGAGAAGGTCTTAGAGAGGAGAAGGTCTTAGAGAGGAGGAGGCCTTAGAGAGGAGAAGGCCTTAGAGAGGAGAAGGCCTTAGAGAGGAGAAGGAAGGCCTTAGAGAGGAGAAGGAAGGCCTTAGAGAGGAGATGGCCTTAGAGAGGAGAAGGCCTTAGAGAGGAGAAGGCCTTAGAGAGGAGAAGGAAGGCCTTAGAGAGGAGAAGGCCTTAGAGAGGAGAAGGCCTTAGAGAGGAGAAGGCCTTAGAGAGGAGAAGGAAGGCCTTAGAGAGGAGAAGGCCTTAGAGAGGAGAAGGCCTTAGAGAGGAGAAGGCCTTAGAGAGGAGAAGGAAGGCCTTAGAGAGGAGAAGGCCTTAGAGAGGAGAAGGCCTTAGAGAGGAGAAGCCCTTAGAGAGGAGAAGGCCTTAGAGAGGAGAAGGCCTTAGAGAGGAGAAGCCCTTAGAGAGGAGAAGGCCTTAGAGAGGAGAAGGCCTTAGAGAGGAGAAGCCCTTAGAGAGGAGAAGGCCTTAGAGAGGAGAAGGCCTTAGAGAGGAGAAGGCCTTAGAGAGGAGAAGCCCTTAGAGAGGAGAAGGCCTTAGAGAGGAGAAGCCCTTAGAGAGGAGAAGGCCTTAGAGAGGAGAAGGCCTTAGAGAGGAGAAGCCCTTAGAGAGGAGAAGGCCTTAGAGAGGAGAAGGCCTTAGAGAGGAGAAGCCCTTAGAGAGGAGAAGGCCTTAGAGAGGAGAAGGCCTTAGAGAGGAGAAGGCCTTAGAGAGGAGAAGCCCTCAGAGAGGAGAAGGTCTTAGAGAGGAGAAGGAAGGCCTTAGAGAGGAGAAGGCCTTAGAGAGGAGAAGGCCTTAGAGAGGAGAAGGCCTTAGAGAGGAGAAGGAAGGCCTTAGAGAGGAGGAGGCCTTAGAGAGGGGAAGGTCTTAGAGAGGAGAAGGTCTTAGAGAGGAGAAGGTCTTAGAGAGGAGAAGGAAGGCCTTAGAGAGGAGGAGGCCTTAGAGAGGGGAAGGTCTTAGAGAGGAGAAGGTCTTAGAGAGGAGAAGGTCTTAGAGAGGAGAAGGCCTTAGAGAGGAGAAGGCCTTAGAGAGGAGAAGGCCTTAGAGAGGAGAAGGCCTTAGAGAGGAGAAGGCCTTAGAGAGGAGAAGGCCTTAGAGAGGAGAAGGAAGGCCTTAGAGAGGAGAAGGTCTTAGAGAGGAGAAGGCCTTAGAGAGGGGAAGGCCTTAGAGAGGAGAAGGTCTTAGAGAGGAGAAGGCCTTAGAGAGGAGAAGGCCTTAGAGAGGAGAAGGCCTTAGAGAGGAGAAGCCCTCAGAGAGGAGGAGGCCTTAGAGAGGAGGAGGCCTTAGAGAGGAGAAGGCCTTAGAGAGGAGAAGGCCTTAGAGAGGAAAAGGCCTTAGAGAGGAGAAGGAAGGCCTTAGAGAGGAGAAGGCCTTAGAGAGGAGAAGGCCTTAGAGAGGAGAAGGCCTTAGAGAGGAGAGAGGGGAAGGCCTTAGAGAGGAGAAGGTCTTAGAGAGGAGAAGGAAGCCCTCAGAGAGGAGAAGGCCTTAGAGAGGAGAAGGTCTTAGAGAGAAGGCCTTAGAGAGGAGAAGGCCTTAGAGAGGAGAAGGAAGCCCTCAGAGAGGAGAAGGCCTTAGAGAGGAGAAGGAAGGCCTTAGAGAGGAGAAGGCCTTAGAGAGGAGGAGGTCTTAGAGAGAAGGCCTTAGAGAGGAGAAGGCCTTAGAGAGGAGAGAGGGGAAGGCCTTAGAGAGGAGAAGGCCTTAGAGAGGAGAAGCCCTTAGAGAGGAGAGAGGGGAAGGCCTTAGAGAGGAGAAGGCCTTAGAGAGGAGAAGGCCTTAGAGAGGAGAAGGCCTTAGAGAGGAGAAGGCCTTAGAGAGGAGAAGGCCTTAGAGAGGAGATGGCCTTAGAGAGGAGAGAGGGGAAGGCCTTAGAGAGGAGAAGGCCTTAGAGAGGAGAAGGCCTTAGAGAGGAGAAGGCCTTAGAGAGGAGAAGGAAGGCCTTAGAGAGGAGAAGGTCTTAGAGAGGAGAGAGGAGAAGGCCTTAGAGAGGAGAAGGTCTCAGAGAGGAGAAGGCCTTAGAGAGGAGAAGCCCTTAGAGAGGAGGAGGCCTTAGAGAGGAGAAGGTCTCAGAGAGGAGAAGGTCTTAGAGAGGAGAGAGGAGAAGGCCTTAGAGAGGAGAAGGCCTTAGAGAGGAGAAGGCCTTAGAGAGGAGAAGGCCTTAGAGAGAGAGAAGGCCTTAGAGAGAAGGCCTTAGAGAGGAGAAGGCCTTAGAGAGGAGAAGGCCTTAGAGAGGAGAAGGCCTTAGAGAGGAGAAGGCCTTAGAGAGGAGAAGGCCTTAGAGAGGAGAAGGCCTTAGAGAGGAGAAGGCCTTAGAGAGGAGAAGCCCTTAGAGAGGAGAAGGCCTTAGAGAGGAGAAGCCCTTAGAGAGGAGAAGGCCTTAGAGAGGAGAAGGCCTTAGAGAGGAGAAGGAAGGCCTTAGAGAGGAGAAGGCCTTAGAGAGGAGAAGGCCTTAGAGAGGAGGAGGTCTTAGAGAGGAGAAGGCCTTAGAGAGGAGAAGGCCTTAGAGAGGAGAAGGCCTTAGAGAGGAGAAGGCCTTAGAGAGGAGAAGGAAGGCCTTAGAGAGGAGAAGGTCTTAGAGAGGAGAAGGAAGCCCTTAGAGAGGAGAAGCCCTTAGAGAGGAGAAGGCCTTAGAGAGGAGAAGGCCTTAGAGAGGAGAAGGTCTTAGAGAGGAGAAGGCCTTAGAGAGGAGAAGGTCTTAGAGAGGAGAAGGCCTTAGAGAGGAGAAGGCCTTAGAGAGGAGAAGGCCTTAGAGAGGAGAAGGCCTTAGAGAGGAGAAGGCCTTAGAGAGGAGAAGGCCTTAGAGAGGAGAAGGTCTTAGAGAGGAGAAGGCCTTAGAGAGGAGAAGGCCTTAGAGAGGAGAAGGCCTTAGAGAGGAGAAGGCCTTAGAGAGGAGAAGGCCTTAGAGAGGAGAAGGCCTTAGAGAGGAGAAGCCCTTAGAGAGGAGAAGGCCTTAGAGAGGAGAAGGCCTTAGAGAGGAGAGAGGGGAAGGCCTTAGAGAGGAGAAGGCCTTAGAGAGGAGAAGGCCTTAGAGAGGAGAAGGTCTTAGAGAGGAGAAGGTCTTAGAGAGGAGGAGGCCTTAGAGAGGAGAAGGCCTTAGAGAGGAGAAGGCCTTAGAGAGGAGAAGGCCTTAGAGAGGAGAAGGCCTTAGAGAGGAGAAGGCCTTAGAGAGGAGAAGGCCTTAGAGAGGAGAAGGCCTTAGAGAGGAGAAGCCCTTAGAGAGGAGAAGGCCTTAGAGAGGAGAAGCCCTCAGAGAGGAGAAGGTCTTAGAGAGGAGAAGGCCTTAGAGAGGAGAAGGCCTTAGAGAGGAGAAGGCCTTAGAGAGGGGAAAGCCTTAGAGAGGAGAAGGCCTTAGAGAGGAGAAGGCCTTAGAGAGAAGGCCTTAGAGAGAAGAAGCCCTCAGAGACACGGGGGGGATCACTTAGAAAGAAAGAGAACGATGTTAAAGGAGAAAGGAGATGATACGGGCATCTGTCTGAGGAGGTAGAGCCGCCGTCTAATGATCGCAAGGTCGGCAGATCGGCGGTTTGATCCCCGGCTGGCCACATGTTGAAGTGTCCTTGGGCAAGACACTGAACCCCAAATTATTCCCAGTGAGCGGGCCGGCCGGAGCCTTGCATGGTAGGTTGTGTGTGAATGTGTGTGTGAACAGGGTGAATGAGAAGCCAATTTAAAGCGGACCGATAACCGATAAATTACTGAGAATTATTACATTTCAACGGCGTTAAAGCGTTTCTTGATCTTGATCGGCGCACCTTTTCTAGGCTTGGCGGCGCTGTGTGTGTGTGTGTGTGTGTGTGTGTGTGTGTGTGTGTGTGTGTGTGGGTTAGCTGGTTTAGCCGCCCAGGAAATTCACAGTCGCAACTCACTCAGCCAATGGAATCTGTGCTTTCCGATCAGCATCGTGGGTCGAGTCCCGTGAGACGAGAGATGAGAGACACACACAGGGGAAAGACAAGACGAGAATCGGTAGTCGGAGAAATAAAGTGAGTCAGAGAAAAGTAATTTCACATGGCGTGCTCTCTGAAAGGAGAAAAGCAGACAGCGAAAAACAGAAAACAGAGCTTTCAATCAGGAACGGACAGAATCTTCCATGTTCGTTCTTCCCATGGGCAGGTCAGAGCCGGTCTGTCTCATGTGTTATGTTCCGTGACCGTGGCGATTATTAAAAGTGGCAATGTGAACGTCCACCTCCAGCTGTGAGGCAGCTTTCTCCACTAGGGCTGCAACTAACGATTATTTTGATAATCGATTCATCTGCCGATTATTTTTCCGATTAGTCGATTAATCGGATACAAATGAAAAAAACAGATTTATTTTGCAAATGAGTGCAAAATGAATAAGTATTAATAAAAAATAATAAATAATATAAATAAAAAAGGCTTTGCTACATCAAATAGGTTTAACAACAGGCCATGGACTATGGCGGTAGATTGTTTCAATAAAGTAGTTGAACTCTAGCTCAATACATGCATTGTTTTAAGTAATAACTTTGCTTAATGTAAAGGTCAGTAACCCAAAGTGCAATATAGGCTACAGACAAGACACTAATGTTTTTATATAACAGATATGCTCCAAAACAATGCAATGTGTCCTCTCACTCCATACAATAGGCTAGGCTACAGTCAGTGCCTCACTCTAACTCACGGGTAGCTTGGTAGGCTACCACTAGCTAGCCTTTAGCTTATCACCTCTGCTCTACCACTGACGTTAGCCAGCTAGCTAAATACACTTGTCATGCAATATTGAATTCATGAATGCGAGCAAACACTCACTGGCTATCGCATTACATTACAGTCATTTAGCTGACGCTTCGCCAGAACTCACAAGTGCATCTCCTTACTAATACAAGTGACTATGAGCATATTCCGGTGCTGAAGGCATAGAATGCGAATAGCAAGCTAAAAATACAATATAGCCGCCGCGCCGGCTCCGCAAGACAGCGTGGCGTGAGTCAACAGGAAGTAGGTTTCTTATAGAACAAGACCCGACGAATCGATAATGGAATTCGTCGCCAACGAATTTCATTATCGATTTTTAACGATTTCATCGATTCGTTGTTGCAGCCCTATTCTCCACTATGAACAGGCTGGGCGTGTGTTCTAGAAGGCTGGGCATGTGTTCTATAAGGCTGAGCGTGTGTTCTAGAAGGCTGGGCATGTGTTCTATAAGGCTGAGCGTGTGTTCTAGAAGGCTGGGCGTGTGTTCTAGAAGGCTGAAGGCGTGTGTTCTAGAAGGCTGGGCGTGTGTTCTAGAAGGCTGGGGGGGCGTGTGTTTTAGAAGGCTGGGGGGGGCGTGTGTTCTAGAAGGCTGGGGGGGGCGTGTGTTCTAGAAGGCTGGGCGTGTGTTCTAGAAGGCTGGGGGGGCGTGTGTTCTAGAAGGCTGGGGGGGCGTGTGTTCTAGAAGGCTGGGCGTGTGTTCTAGAAGGCTGAAGGCGTGTGTTCTAGAAGGCTGGGGGGGCGTGTGTTCTAGAAGGCTGGGGGGGCGTGTGTTCTAGAAGGCTGAAGGCGTGTGTTCTAGAAGGCTGGGGGGGCGTGTGTTCTAGAAGGCTGGGGGGGGCGTGTGTTCTAGAAGGCTGGGCGTGTGTTCTAGAAGGCTGGGGGGGCGTGTGTTCTAGAAGGCTATTAAAACCAAATATCGTTCCAGGCTCACGGACGAGAGCCCACACACGTGTATGAGAACAGCCCAGCCTTCTAGAACACACACCATCTCAGAGATTCACCAGATTTACCATCCTGGCAGGACAGGATAGAGCTAAGTTCTCTCACTGAAGCAGAGAAAGTTGTGGACTGGAGGGGGATATGAATATATACTTGATGGTACTTTATTTATGTGATTTGACAGTCAGTAGGACTTGGAGGACCCCCACCCACCCACTCCCCCCCTCCCCCTCTCTCTCCAAACAAGTGCTGTTGTTATGGTGCAGTCGGCCATAGTCCCACCCTGTTACCGCGGGCATATTGCCACCCTCCCTCCCTTCCTCCCTCCCTCTCTCTCACCCACCACCACGGCCATTAAAGCCACCACAACTAGCTGTCATCAGTGTCTTGGCAACCCCGAAAAACATCACACACACACACACTCACACACACTCCGAGGCCTCAAACACAACCCAACCGACACCTTCACGGCTTTCTCTCTGCTAATGGGGGTTGGACTTTCTCCTTCAGAGTATAAAAACAGTCAAGTCACTCCAGACTTCATTTTTATGGTGCTGGAGACAAATGTTACCTACCTCATTTCTGACATCATAAAATCATGCCATAATTGTTTTATGAACTACTTGTCTTGGTTTGGTAGCCAGGGAGGCCATTTTGGGTGCCAGCAAAGACTTTGGTGGGTGTTTAGAAGAAGAAGAAGAAGAAAAAGAAGAAAAGAAACACCACTTCAACTTCAAAAACAGGGTCTGTTTTCACGGTGTTGAGACTGATTGCAGACTCTGAGGATTGTTCTTGTTTTTTTCATGCTTGACAGAAAGGTAAGGAGGTGGTCTGTTCTGCTGCTCAGTTGGGAGTTGGGCTCCAGGAGTTGGAGGCTGACAGTTGGGAGTTGGGCTCCAGGAGTTGGAGGCTGGCAGTTGTGAAATACCACACCAAACTCCCGCCGCCCCAAAGAAAACTTTGCCGACATACCTTGGCCTAAGAGAGACCTCCTCCTAAAGAACAGAAAGCACTAACCTCTCCAGAAAAACAAAAAAAGCACTGTGGGAAGAAGGGGGTTGTTACTGGAGCGAGAACCTTTTATTTCCCCTTTTTATGTGCCATTTATTTCCCTAATTTCTTGAGAACATTCGCATTTCTGGACACGTTGATCCCCTTAACGACCGGGCCGACAGCGCAGGCAGAAGCCGGCCTGACAGATGAAGTCTCATAACACACTAAAGCAGCCAACACACGTGGATCTGCATAGGGAGGGAAGGAGGGAGGGAGAGAGGGAAGGAGGGAGGGAGGGAGGGAAGGAGGAAGGGAGGGAGGGAGAGAGGGAGGGAGGGAAGGAGGGAGGGAGGGAGGGAAGGAGGGATGGAGGGAGGGAGGGAGGGAAGGAGAAAGGGAGGGAAGGAGGGAGAGAGGGAGGGAAGGAGGAAAGGAGGGAAGGAGGGAGGGAGGGAGGGAAGGAGGGAGGGAGGGAGGGAGGGAGGGAAGGAGGGAGGGAGGGAGGGAAGGAGGGAAGGAGGGAGGGTAGGAGGGAAGGAGGAAGGGAGGGAGAGAAGGAGGGAGGGAGGGAGTCAAACAGTCTGTTTCCAACAATTCCACACAACATACTTTTATGAGCGCAGACCGTCACCGTTCATCAGAGCTTACACACCAATAACAGTTAACAGGTCTGAAGTCTTTTTTATTTCAGTTTTTTCATCTCTATTTTTTTTCCCCCGACTCTGAAAGTCTGAAAACAAATGCAGTAATGGATCATAATTATTGTCGTGTTGTTACAGCGGGTCCTATTCTGTCCCCAGAGTGTTGCATTAGTCATCTCTGGAGTACCTCTTTAATTGCCTGTGCTAATTGAGCCAATTATCTAATCATAACGGAGGTTGAGACACTGAACACTCACACAGCGCTGGTGATGATTACCAACGAGGGAAAGCTGGGATTACGCACAGGGGAAAAAACCTGCTGGACACTTGTCGACAGCAGAGCCTCAGTTTTTTTTAAACGGGTGCGGTAAACCGTAACTGTGACTCGTCAAAATACCGTCACTGCAAACATTAGCGCTGAGGCCAGGCAGCCTTCTCAAAACGTCTCAAAACGTCCTAGCTCTTCCGTCCTGTGCGTTACAATGAGCCCATCCTCGGATTTCTACCTCCACCACCAGCCTCCCCCTGCTATACTTCTACTTCTACATGTGTCCTCTCCTGCCACTGATCCATTCACTCTAGATCTAGGCTCTCTCGGTCACCGTCTTATCGGCAGACGGCATCCGGACGCCGGGGTTTTCTCCGGTCTCCTTTCCTCTCATGTGGAAGTCGTTCTCTCTCTCTACTGACCCTTACATAACGTTAATGAGCTGGCATGTGTGTTCGACGTTAATGAGCTGGCATGTGTGTGTGTGTTCCAACAAAATTCCCACAGGTAAACAAACAAAACCTAGGCCACCACCGAAAGGTAGCTTGTTGTTTTTCCCCCAACCGGCTAAAAATGTACCACATACATTTTCGTAGTAGGAAGAGTTAATTTTTTTTATTTTTTTCTATTTATGAAGTCAGCTAGGTAAGTGTCTGAATCATCTATGAAGCCAATGAACGTCTTTCAACAAACACTAATCTGTGAGGACAACATCATTACACACACACACACACACACACACACACACACACACACAAACCATAAAGGAAGCTATGCTTCCACCTGCCAGGTTCTTGGAGAGGGAGGGAGGGAAGGAGGGAAGGAGGGAGGAAGGGAGGGAGGGAAGGAGGGAGGGAGGGAGGGAGAGAGGGAAGGAGGGAGGGAGAGAGGGAAAGAGGGAGGGAGGGAGAGAGGGAAGGAGGGAGGGAGGGAGAGAGGGAAGGAGGGAGGGAGGGAGGGAGAGAGGGAAGGAGGGAGGGAGGGAGAGAGGGAAAGAGGGAGGGAGGGAGGGAGAGAGGGAAGGAGGGAGGGAGGGAGGGAGGGAAACGTATTGAGAGAGAAATGTCAGGAAGCTGTTCTGACATATTGACACACCCCCCCTGGGCCGCAGTCAATACAATCTGTAATCCCACACCTGAGACCTCACCAGGTGGGACTCCCTTCAAAAGAGCCTTAAAACCCTGACATCACGTTCAGGGCGGCTGTGTCTCAGGAGGTAGAGGCTGTGTCTCAGGAGGTAGAGGCTGTGTCTCAGGAGGTAGAGGCTGTGTCTCAGGAGGTAGAGCTGCTGTGTCTCAGGAGGTAGAGCTGCTGTGTCTCAGGAGGTAGAGGCTGTGTCTCAGGAGGTAGAGCCGCCGTCTAACGATCGCAAGGTTGGCAGATCAGCGGTTTGAGCCCCAGCTGGCCACATGTCGAAGTGCCCTTGGGCAAGACACTGAACCCCAAATTGCTCCCAGTGAGCGGGCCGGCCGGCGCCTTGCATGGTAGCTTGGCCGCCATCGGTGTGTGAATGTGTGTGTGAACGGGTGAATGAGAGGCCGTTGTAAAGCGCTTTGGATAAAGGCATAGCTATATAAGTCAGTCTATATGAGTGCAGTCTGTTTACCATTCACGTTCCCTTTGTAAATCGTTTATGTACACGTACCAGGCCAGGGGCAGGGGGTTGCCAAGTCTGCTCAAAGGCCACACGACTAGGCCAATGCCAACAAGGGTTAGGGGTCTCTCAAAGGTGGGATTCTCGGTCAATCTGGCAACTTCTACACAGCAGCCAAGCTTGCCCACAACTGGCAACCCTAGACCTAGGCATCGCCCGAGGCGGGTGATTGACATTTCAAACCGACCCAATGGCCTCCGGTCGGGGTTTGAAGGTAAACGTGGCGCCGGCGTGAGACCTGGGCAGAGAGGAGGTCTCACCTCTAGTAAATCAGTCAGTCTGAGGTAGAAACATATGATTGGACGAAATAAAAGTGTTGTTTTTATATATCCTGGACCGGGGAAGTGTAGAGGGGCTGGCAGGTGTGTGTGTGTGTGTGTGTGTGTGTGTGTGTGTGTGTGTGAGCAGAGAGGCAGGTGAGTGCCAAAAATCACACTTACATGACTGGCTGCCTCAACAAAGACCCTCGCTTGTGTCCGTCTACGAAGCGCTTGTGTGTGTGTGTGTGTGTGTGTGTGTGTGTGTGTGTGTGAGAGGGTGTGTAGTCCAGTGTGTGAGGGTGTGTAGTCCAGTGTGTGAGTGTGTGTGTGTGTGTGTGTGTGTGTGTGTGTGTGTGTGTGTGTGTGTGTGTGAGAGGGTGTGTAGTGTGTGTGAGGGTGTGTAGTCCAGTGTGTGAGGGTGTGTAGTGTGTGTGAGGGTGTGTAGTGTGTGAGAGTGTGTAGAGTGTGTGAGGGTGTGTAGAGTGTGTGAGGGTGTGTAGAGTGTGTGTAGTGTGTAGTGTGTGTGAGGGTGTGTAGTGTGTGTGAGGGTGTGTGAGGGTGTGTAGAGTGTGTAGAGTGTGTAGTGTGTGTGAGGGTGTGTAGTGTGTGTGTAGTGTGTGTGAGAGTGTGTAGAGTGTGTGAGGGTGTGTAGAGTGTGTGAGGGTGTGTGTGTGTGTGTGTGTGTGTGTGTGTGTGAGGGTGTGTAGTGTGTGTGAGGGTGTGTAGAGTGTGTGAGGGTGTGTAGAGTGTGTATAGTGTGTGTAGTGTGTGTGAGGGTGTGTGTAGTGTGTGTAGTGTGTGTGAGGGTGTGTAGTGTGTGTGAGGGTGTGTAGAGTGTGTGAGGGTGTGTAGTGTGTGTAGAGTGTGTAGTGTGTGTGTGTGTGTGTAGAGTGTGTGAGGGTGTATAGAGTGTGTGAGGGTGTGTAGTGTGTGTGTGTGTGTGAGTGTGTGTAGTGTGTGTGAGGGTGTGTAGAGTGTGTGTGTGTGAGTGTGTGTAGTGTGTGTGAGGGTGTGTAGTGAGTGTGAGGGTGTGTAGTGTGTGTGAGGGTGTGTAGTGTGTGTAGTGTGTGTAGAGTGTGTTAGTGTGTGTGAGGGTGTGTGAGGGTGTGTAGAGTGTGTAGAGTGTGTAGAGTGTGTAGTGTGTGTAGAGTGTGTAGAGTGTGTAGAGTGTGTAGTGTGTGTGTGTGAGTGTGTGTAGTGTGTGTGAGGGTGTGTAGTGTGTGTGAGGGTGTGTAGTGTGTGTAGTGTGTGTAGAGTGTGTAGTGTGTGTGAGGGTGTGTGAGGGTGTGTAGAGTGTGTAGAGTGTGTAGAGTGTGTAGTGTGTGTAGAGTGTGTAGAGTGTGTAGAGTGTGTAGTGTGTGTGAGGGTGTGTAGAGTGTGTGAGGGTGTGTAGTGTGTGTGAGGGTGTGTAGTGTGTGTGAGGGTGTGTAGAGTGTGTAGAGTGTGTAGAGTGTGTAGAGTGTGTAGTGTGTGTAGGAGTGTGTAGAGTGTGTGAGGGTGTGTGAGGGTGTGTAGAGTGTGTGAGGGTGTGTAGTGTGTGTGAGGGTGTGTAGAGTGTGTAGTGTGTGTGAGGGTGTGTAGTGTGTGTAGAGTGTGTGAGGGTGTGTAGAGTGTGTAGAGTGTGTGAGAGTGTGTAGAGTGTGTGAAGGTGTGTAGAGTGTGTGAGGGTGTGTGAGGGTGTGTAGAGTGTGTGAGGGTGTGTAGTGTGTGTAGAGTGTGTAGAGTGTGTAGTGTGTGTGAGGGTGTGTAGTGTGTGTGAGGGTGTGTAGAGTGTGTAGAGTGTGTGAGTGTGTAGTGTGTGTGAGGGTGTGTAGAGTGTGTAGGTGTGTAGAGTGTGTAGTGTGTGTGAGGGTGTGTAGAGTGTGTAGAGTGTGTAGAGTGTGTGAGGGTGTGTAGAGTGTGTGAGGGTGTGTAGAGTGTGTAGAGTGTGTAGAGTGTGTGAGGGTGTATAGAGTGTGTAGAGTGTGTAGAGTGTGTGTGTGTGTAGAGTGTGTGAGGGTGTATAGAGTGTGTGAGGGTGTAGTGTGTGTGTGTGTGTGTGTGTGTAGAGTGTGTGAGGGTGTGTAGAGTGTGTGTGAGGGTGTGTAGAGTGTGTGTGTGTGTGAGTGTGTGTAGTGTGTGTGAGGGTGTGTAGAGTGTGTGTGTGTGTGAGTGTGTGTAGTGTGTGTGAGGGTGTGTAGTGTGTGTAGTGTGTGTAGAGTGTGTGAGTGTGTGTAGAGTGTGTGAGGGTGTGTAGAGTGTGTAGAGTGTGTAGAGTGTGTAGAGTGTGTAGTGTGTGTGAGGGTGTGTGAGGGTGTGTAGTGTGTGTGAGGGTGTGGGAGTGTGTGTGAGGGTGTGTAGTGTTGTAGTGTGTGTAGAGTGTGTGAGTGTGTGTAGAGTGTGTGAGGGTGTGTAGAGTGGTAGTGTGTGTAGTGTGTGTGAGGGTGTGTAGAGATGTGTGAGGGTGTGTAGAGTGTGTAGAGTGTGTAGAGTGTAGTGTGTGTGAGGGTGTGTGAGAGTGTGTAGTGTGTGTGAGGGTGTGGAGTGTGTGTGAGGGTGTGTAGAGTGTGTGAGGGTGTGTAGTGTGTGTGAGGGTGTGTAGAGTGTGTAGAGTGTGTAGAGTGTGTAGTGTGTGTGAGGGTGTGTAGAGTGTGTGAGAGTGTGTAGAGTGTGTGTGAGGGTGTGTAGAGTGTGTAGAGTGTGTGAGGGTGTGTAGTGTGTGTGAGGGTGTGTAGAGTGTGTGAGGGTGTGTAGGGTGTGTAGAGTGTGTAGTGTGTGTGAGGGTGTGTAGTGTGTGTGAGGGTGTGTAGAGTGTGTGAGGGTGTGTAGAGTGTGTGAGAGTGTGTAGAGTGTGTGAGGGTGTGTAGTGTGTGTGAGGGTGTGTAGAGTGTGTGAGGGTGTGTAGAGTGTGTGAGGGTGTGTAGAGTGTGTAGAGTGTGTAGAGTGTGTAGAGTGTGTAGAGTGTGTGAGGGTGTGTAGAGTGTGTGAGGGTGTGTAGAGTGTGTAGAGTGTGTAGAGTGTGTGAGGGTGTGTAGAGTGTGTGAGGGTGTGTAGAGTGTGTAGAGTGTGTAGAGTGTGTGAGGGTGTGTAGAGTGTGTGAGGGTGTGTAGAGTGTGTGAGGGTGTGTAGAGTGTGTAGAGTGTGTAGAGTGTGTAGAGTGTGTAGAGTGTGTAGAGTGTGTGAGGGTGTGTAGTGTGTGTGAGGGTGTGCAGTGTGTGTGAGGGTGTGTAGTGTGTGTGAGGGTGTGTAGAGTGTGTGAGGGTGTGTAGACCAGTGTTTTTCAACCTTTTTTGTGCCACGGCACATTTCTTACCTTGAAAAAATCCCACGGCACACCGCCATCCCAAATGTTACAAAATGATACATAGTAGCCTATCATATACGTAACATTATATGAACTTGTCGTTATACTCACTCAGTGCGAAGCCTGGCCCTGTATGTTGGCCATGTATGCGAGCCTTGCGCACAATTTGTCACTTGCAAGCAGCTTTGCGTCATCACAGTTCTCATCAGTTAAAACGGTGTTCAGCTCCTCCCGTGACTCAAACACGCGGGCGGCACTTTTCCGCGGGACAATCATCGGCGTATGGAGCAATAACGTATTATGCTGGGCTCCCGTCTCTTCACATAATGCTGCATATAAGCGGCTTTTCAGAGGTCTTGTTTTTACAAAGTTTACCATACGAACAACAGCATTCAACACATCAGATATCTCCATCAGTGCAGACACTTACGCAGCTGTCCCACTGAAGTCCTCCTTGTTCGACATACTCTGATGTGATCTGAAATATTTCCTCCCCTGTTGTTTTTTTATGCAATGTCTTGCAAAAAAGAAATGTTCTGTGATTGTGTCT
>NW_027662796.1:35000-40000 GCF_963989245.1 Nansenia antarctica
ACCACCAAGCCCCCCGAAATGTGGATTTGAGCTCATACTGCCCCCCCCACCCCAGCCTCCAGTGGATGAAACGTGATGCAGTGCTGTGAAAGGGTGTCCCTCCATGCGTGTGAGCATGTGGGGATGTTTCCTAATGGATGCCCCCCCCCCAGTGGAGAAAATGCGATATAGAATAGACTGACTTATATATCGCCTTATTCCAAAATGCTTTACAACGGCCTCTCATTCACCCATTCACACACCGATGGTGGCAAGCTAACAAGCAAGGCACCGGCCCGCTCACTGGGAGCAATTTGGGGTTCAGTGTCTTGTCTTGGCCCAAGGACACCTCGACATGTGGCCAGCCGGGGCTCGAACCGCCGATCTGCCAACCTTGCGATCGTTAGACGCCGGCTCTACCTCCTGAGACACAGCCTCGACCTCCTGAGACACAACCTCTACCTCCTGAGACACAGCCTCTACCTCCTGAGACACAGCAGCTCTACCTCCTGAGACACAGCCTCTACCTCCTGAGACACATCCTCTACCTCCTGAGACACAGCCTCTACCTCCTGAGACACAGCCTCTACCTCCTGAGACACAGCCTCTACCTCCTGAGACACATCCTCTACCTCCTGAGACACAGCAGCTCTACCTCCTGAGACACAGCCTCTACCTCCTGAGACACATCCTCTACCTCCTGAGACACAGCCTCTACCTCCTGAGACACAGCCTCTACCTCCTGAGACACAGCCTCTACCTCCTGAGACATAGCCTCTACCTCCTGAGACACAGCCTCTACCTCCTGAGACACAGCCTCTACCTCCTGAGACACAACCTCTACCTCCTGAGACACAGCCTCTACCTCCTGAGACACAACCTCTATCTCCTGAGACACAGCCTCTACCTCCACCAGCCTCTACCTCCTGAGACACAGCCTCTACCTCCTGAGACACAACCTCTACCTCCACCAGCCTCTACCTCCTGAGACACAGCCTCTACCTCCTGAGACACAACCTCTACCTCCTGAGACACAGCCTCTACCTCCTGAGACACAGCCTCTACCTCCTGAGACACAGCCTCTACCTCCTGAGACACAGCCTCTACCTCCTGAGACACAACCTCTACCTCCTGAGACACAGCCTCTACCTCCTGAGACACAGCCTCTACCTCCTGAGACACAACCTCTACCTCCTGAGACACAGCCTCTACCTCCTGAGACACAGCCTCTACCTCCTGAGACACAGCCTCTACCTCCTGAGACACAACCTCTACCTCCTGAGACACAGCCTCTACCTCCTGAGACACAGCCTCTACCTCCTGAGACACAGCCTCTACCTCCTGAGACACAGCCTCTACCTCCTGAGACACAGCCTCTACCTCCTGAGACACAGCCTCTACCTCCTGAGACACATCCTCTACCTCCTGAGACACAGCCTCTACCTCCTGAGACACAGCCTCTACCTCCTGAGACACAGCCTCTACCTCCTGAGACACAACCTCTACCTCCTGAGACACAGCCTCTACCTCCTGAGACACAGCCTCTACCTCCTGAGACACAGCCTCTATCTCCTGAGACACAGCCTCTACCTCCTGAGACACAGCCTCTACCTCCTGAGACACAGCCTCTACCTCCTGAGACACAGCCTCTACCTCCACCAGCCTCTACCTCCTGAGACACAGCCTCTACCTCCTGAGACACAGCCTCTACCTCCTGACACACAGCCTCTACCTCCTGAGACACAGCCTCTACCTCCACCAGCCTCTACCTCCTGAGACACAGCCTCTACCTCCTGAGACACGGCCTCTACCTCCTGAGACACAACCTCTACCTCCTGAGACACAACCTCTACCTCCTGAGACACAACCTCTACCTCCTGAGACACAGCCTCTACCTCCTGAGACACAGCCTCTACCTCCTGAGACACAGCCTCTACCTCCTGAGACACAGCCTCTACCTCCACCAGCCTCTACCTCCTGAGACACAGCCTCTACCTCCTGAGACACAGCCTCTACCTCCTGACACACAGCCTCTACCTCCTGAGACACAGCCTCTACCTCCACCAGCCTCTACCTCCTGAGACACAGCCTCTACCTCCTGAGACACGGCCTCTACCTCCTGAGACACAACCTCTACCTCCTGAGACACAACCTCTACCTCCTGAGACACAACCTCTACCTCCTGAGACACAGCCTCTACCTCCTGAGACACAGCCTCTACCTCCTGAGACACAGCCTCTACCTCCTGAGACACAGACGCCCCAAAAGGGCGCTGTATTGAAGAGCCCTCTGCCACCTACATGACTAAAGGGTTATAGGGCCCTTTCCACTACAGAAACACCAGCAATCTGTTAAACCAATCCAGGGTTCCCACACCTTCTGAAACATCAAATTCAAGCACCTTTCAAGGACTTTCAAGACTCAATTCCCTCAAATTCAAGGACCCAACACAGCATAGTTTGAGACAGAACTAGATGAGAATGTATTTAATAGGAACTAGGGATGTCCCGATCCGATATTGATATCGCATATCGCCGCGATATTATTGGTCCTGAATGCTGGATCGCAGATCGCACCAGAAAAAAAATAGGCAGCGATCTGGGGCTCGCGATCCGGCGTGTCACTCCAGTGTTTCCTCCAGGAATTTTTGCATTGGTGGCGGATAGCCCATTTTTTTCGCGTGCACGCGCGTGAAACGCGCACGCGCGCTCAAAACATTTATTTTATATATTTATTTATTTTTTCAAAACAACGCGCGCTTAAAACACAGCCAAAACTAGAGGATGGCCAAATTTTTTTTATGAATATACAGAATAGAAACTTGTGACTGACAGTCACATACACACACACAAAGATCATCAGCTATAATATAATACGAAGTAGGCCTACATGAGCACAAAAGCGGCTAACGTTACTGATTAACTGTTTACTGTAGTGCAGAGAGATGACAACAGTAGTAGTCAGTGGTCATGGGCATGAGAGTTGGCTAGTAGCTACCTGTGTGTAATGAGTCTGACAATGTCATGATGCTAGCTGGTGAAATCATAAACCATTTGCTTACGTAATTTTTCGGTTGTTTACATATTCTGAAACTACAGATGGTAAGCTTTCAAATGATTGCGTCATACATTGAAATCGGAAAACAATTCAAGACGACACGAGTATTTGAATGTTTGTTTGTATCAATGTTTTGCTCAAGAATGGTGACTGCTAAAAACGCTGCTACTAACGTTTCGTTCTAAAACGAAAGAATGTTTACAAGACAGGTATCACTTACCGGGTAGCCTCTGGCAACAGTGAATCCAACCCACAGATTATAAGTATTTAGTGATCGTTAAACTGTTATATATTATATCGAGTGGTACTTCAAGTTGCCTGTTATGAAAAAAACGAAAAGCAGATATTGTTTTACATACACCCCTTTGATTCTGCGACTGGTTTCTGGTCTCACCAGCAGCGTCACTAGGCTACACTTTTAAAAAGGGTCCTATAATTGATTTGCCATTTGTAAGAGAAGATAAATAGAATAAAAACATGAAGGCACTAAAACTAGAAATCAGACAGTAACTCTACTGTTTCTACAATGCTGAATGCTGCAGTTTAAATTGTTTTAACTTTAAACCAGTTGGTCACTGAGTACTGCAGAGTATTGTTTTTGTTGCTTGAATAAAGGCTGGCAGTCTTTAATAGCCAACTGTTGTTGTGGACTATATACTGGGGAAGTATTTGTTATTATTCAGGAGTAAAACAATAAATACAAATATCGGGTTGATATCGGTATCGCAGATACCTGAAGCCCAGGTATCGGTATTGGTAGTGAAAAAATGGGATCGGGACATCCCTAATAGGAACTATCCGCTCACAGACAACAATTAAAAAGAGAGGCTTGAATGTGTAGAACACTAGATGGTCTCTTGCCTTCTCTACCACAGCGCAGCAAAACAAGAGATGGTGAAATATGTGTAAAGTTAAGCAATACAGAGACTTATTTACTAGTGGACGAGCTAAGTAAAAAAAATTTTTATATATATATTATTTTTTTTAGAGAGAGAGAGAGAGAGAGAGAGAGAGAGAGAGAGAGAGAGAGAGAGAGAGAGAGAGAGAGAAGAGAGAGAGAGGGGAATTCAAGCACTTTCAATGACCCATGTCTATTTTCAAAAACCTTTAAGACCTTGAGTTTTTTTTCCTCAAATTCACAAACTTTCAAGGATTTCAAGGACCCGTGGGAACCGTGACAATCATATTAATCTGTGGATATGAGGAATACACCCGAACGCGCACATCAGTCAGCCCTGGAAGCGTGCCCAAAGACAAGCGCGATTTAACTAAAGAAGAGCTACTAAAAATGTGATTCAGGATATTTTAATCTCACACATAATCGTGATATTGTATCGATGTCGTCTGGACACAGTGGAGAAATATCGTGAAATGGATTTGAGCTCATATTTGAGCTTTACCCCCTAGCCTCCAGTGGAGAAAACGTGATGCAGTGCTGGAAAAGTTGCTCTTCAGGTTACACCTTAACTGCTCCTCCTGAGACATCTACTACCCCCCAGCACTGTGTCTCCTGAGACATCTACTACCCCCCAGCACTGTGTCTCCTGAGACTTCTACTACCCCCCAGCACTGTGTCTCCTGGGACATCTACTACCCCCCAGCACTGTGTCTCCAGAGACATCTACTACCCCCCAGCACTGTCTCCTGAGATATCTACTACCCCCCAGCACTGTGTCTCCTGAGGCATCTACTACCCCCCAGCACTGTGTCTCCTGAGACATCTACTACCCCCCAGCACTGTGTCTCCTGAGACTTCTACTACCCCCCAGCACTGTGCCTCCTGAGACATCTACTACCCCCCAGCACTGTGTCTCCTGAGACTTCTACTACCCCCCAGCACTGTGTCTCCTGGGACATCTACTACCCCCCAGCACTGTGTCTCCAGAGACATCTACTACCCCCCAGCACTGTCTCCTGAGATATCTACTACCCCCCAGCACTGTGTCTCCTGAGGCATCTACTAC
>NW_027662796.1:42500-47500 GCF_963989245.1 Nansenia antarctica
TGTGGTGGGTTGACATAATTCACCCACAGAACTATTGGTTGGGAGTATTGTTCCGCACGGACAGTTAAGTGCGTGGTACCCAAGTTGTTTGGTCAGATATAGTTACTGCTTGAAGTGTGTGGTTGAGACTCGTTCATGTCATTCAATAAACGTTTAGCTGTGACATTTGATACGCCGCCTACGACTCCCGTCTCTCGGCACTACACTGGTGACCCCGACGTCAGTCCCGTTGAAGTATCCGAGACTGAACCGAACATGGCAAATAACGCTGTTATTCTCAAATTGCCTGAGTTTTGGGAGACATCCGCGGCAGCATGGTTCGGGCAGAAGGAGGCGCAGTTCGCCCTCCGTGGGATTGCAGAGGACGCCGCACGCTACTACCATGTCGTCTCGGCGCTGGGGAGCTCCACTGCAGCCAGAACGGTGGGCTTCATTACAGCTCCCCCTGCCCTGAATAAATATACAGCGTTTAAGGCTCTCCTCCTCAAGACCTTCGAACTATCACGGTCAGAACGAGCCCGACGTCTGTTCGCAATTCAGGGGCTGGGAGACAGCAAGCCTTCCCAGCACATGGACATGATGCTGAACCTACTAGGTACGGAAGAACCACTTTTTCTATTTATTGAACTGTTTCTTCGGCACATGCCTGCACATGTACAGACGGCGCTCGCTAATACAACTATTACTGAACCCCGTGAGTTAGCAGAAGAGGCTGACCGCTTCTTCCTAGCTACCCAGCGTTTTACCCCTGAAGTGCTAGCCCCGACACACAATTACACTCCCCCAGGCAGAGACAGGCTAGCTAACAAGGGCCCAACTACCACCGATAGCCGTACTAGCCCAGGCATGTGCTATTTTCACTCACGCTTTGGCGCGAAAGCGAAGAGGTGCCGCTCCCCTTGCAACTACAGCTCGACGGGAAACGGCAAAGCCTGCGCTCTGTAGTGGCTGTGAGTGTGGGCACAACAAACCAGGTACTATTCATCAGAGACACTCTCTCTGGGTGCAAATTCCTCTGTGACACCGGTGCTCAGAGGAGCGTCCTGCCTGCGACAGTGGATGACACCGCCAGGGGAGGTCATGGCCCACATTTAAAGTCCGCTAACGACACCCCCATCCGCACCTATGGCACGAAAGCTGTAGACCTATGTTTCGGGGGTCAGCGGTTTACATGGGACTTCGTCACGGCCGACATCTCCTTCCCCCTCCTCGGTGCAGATTTCCTATGTGCTCACGGACGTCAAGAACAACCGCCTGGTGGACGCACTGACATTCTCCTCACTTGCATGTGTCCGCGGCGGGCTCTCCAGCTCACTCTCAGAGGGTGACAACTATCAGCACCTGCTCAGCGAGTTCCCCAGCTTGACACAGCCCACATTTTCCGCCACCACTACCAGGCATGGGGTGGAGCACCACATAGACACCAAGGGCGCCCCCATCTACGCTAGGGCCCGGCGGCTCAACCCCGACAGGCTAGCAGTCGTTAAGTCTGAGTTCGTCAACATGGAGCGCCTTGGTATCATCCGCCGCTCAGACAGCCCATGGGCCTCATCGCTACACATCGTGCCGAAACCAGACGGCGGATGGCGACCGTGTGGCGACTACCGCCGCCTCAACGACGCTATGACACCCGACCGCTACCCAGTCCCCCACATTCAGGACTTCTTTGCGCATCTGGCGGGTAAGCTGGTTTTGTCAAAGGTGGACCTAGTGCGTGGCTACCACCAAGTCCCCGTGCACCCTTCAGACATCCCCAAAACGGCGGTGATCACGCCGTTCGGGCTATTCGAATTCCTACGCATGCCGTTTGGACTTAAGAATGCAGCCCAGTCCTTTCAACGGCTAATGGATTCGACGCTCAGGGACATGCCATTCCTATTCGTCTATTTGGACGACATCCTCGTTGCCAGCTCCTCGGAGGAAGAGCACCTGGCACATCTCCGAGACCTCTTCACTAGGCTCAGCCAACATGGCCTGATCATTAACCCGGCGAAGTGTCTGTTCGGGTTACCCTCCATCCAATTCCTTGGGCATCTCATCAACAAAGATGGGGCCGCCCCCCTCCCATCGAAGGTGGAGGCCGTTTCCGCCTTCCCCCGCCCCCACACACAGCTCGAGCACTCCGACAGTTTCTCGGAATGGTGACTTTTTATCACCGGTTCATCCACCGTGCAGCCCACACCATGCACCCGCTGTACGAGGCTATGAAGGACAAATCCCCCAACCAGGCCATCGACTGGACGGCCGAGAGGGAAGCCGCCTTCATGGCCACCAAGAACGCCCTAAGCCAGGCCGCCATGTTGGCCCACCCGTCACCCAAGGCCCCTATTGCCATCACCACCGATGCGTCGGACTACGCCGTCGGCGCGGTGCACGAACAATGGGTCGCAGGCGCCTGGCAGCCGCTCGCCTTTTTCAGCCGTCAGTTGACGCCCAGAGAGCGCAAATACAGCGCGTTCGACAGGGAGCTCCTTGGCCTCTGGTTGGCAGTCCGCCACTTCCGGTTCCTGCTGGAAGGCCGTGAGTTCACGGCGTTAGTGGATCACAAACCCCTCACGTTCTCCATGTCCAAGGTGGCCGAGCCTTGGTCTGCCCGCCAGCAACGCCAGCTCTCGTACATATCTGAGTACACCACAGACATCCAACACATCGCTGGCAAGTCCAACGTGGTCGCGGACTGTCTCTCCAGAGCGGTCGTCGGGGCCGTTCAACTGGGTCTCGACTACCTCCGCATGAGTGCGGACCAGGCCTCCGACCACGGGGTCCAGACCCTCAAGAACGCGGACACAGGACTACGCTTGGAGGATGTCGCAGTCGGTGACTCAGGCGCAAAACTGCTGTGCGACTTCTCTACGGGCCAGCCGCGGCCGCTAGTCCCTATGACCTGGCGCCGGCCTGTTTTTGAGGCTGTATACAACCTCTCCCACCCCGGCAGGAAACCATCCGTGAAATTAGTTTCTGAGAAGTTCGTATGGCAGGGAGTCAAGAAGGAGGTAAGGGGCTGGGTCGACACGTGTGTGGCCTGTCAACGCGCCAAAGTACACCGCCATACCAGAGCCCCTTTTGAGCCCTTCACTGTTCCTGAGAGGAGGTTCGACCACGTCAACGTCGACCTTGTGGGACCACTGCCCGCCTCTCACGGCTTCACCTACCTTTTCACCATGGTGGACAGGACGACCCGCTGGCCCGAAGCCGTTCCCCTCTCCTCGACGGCGTCTTCCGACGTGGCCCGTGCGTTCATCGGCACGTGGGTCGCGCGCTTTGGGACCCCGTCTGACCTGTCCTCTGACCGTGGCTCGCAGTTTACCTCGGAACTGTGGAACGCTGTAGCTAGTGGTTTGGGGGTAAAGCTGCACCGCACTACTGCCCATCACCCCCAGGCTAACGGTTTGTGCGAGCGGTTTCACCGCTCAATGAAGGCGGCCCTACGCGCGAGTTTGACGGACGGCAACTGGGTGGACAAACTTCCGTGGGTCATGCTCGGCCTCAGATGTGCCCCCAAAGAGGACTTGCAGTCCTCGTCTGCCGAACTTGTATACGGCCAAACCCTACGAGTCCCCGGGGATTTCATCCCGGATGCCACTGTCCCCTGGTCTGCAGCCAGGCAGCGCTCCTCCCTGCTGGAGGCCGCTGAGGTGTTCGCACCCGTCCCCACTTCACAGCACGGTACCCCTGCTTTCCGGGTCCCCACCGAGCTGCGCTCGTCAGACTTTGTCTTCATTCGCCACGACGCCCACTGCGGCCCCCTACGCCCCCCTTACGATGGCCCGTTCAAGGTCCTACAACACGGGGACAAGAACCTGGTGGTGGACGTTGGTGGTAGACACGAGACGGTCTCCATTGATAGGATCAAGTCCGCTCACGTGGACGTTTCCCGGCCATTGGAACTGGCTCAACCCCCACGCCGTGGCCGCCCCCCCATGCCCCACCCCTCGCCCCCGGTCGCGGTGCCTTCAGCTGCGCCGGCTGCCCCTGCCCCTGCCCCGGCTGCCCCTGCCCCGGTTCCCCCTGCCCCGGCCCCGGCTGGCCCTGCCCCTGCCCCGGCTGCCCCTGCCCCTGCGTCCCGCACCCGCCGGGGTCGGATCGTCGTCCCTCCCCGACACAGGGATTTTGACTATGGGTGAATTCTGGGGGGGCTTGTGTGGTGGGTTGACATAATTCACCCACAGAACTATGGGTTGGGAGTATTGTTCCGCACGGACAGTTAATTGCGTGGTACCCAAGTTGTTTGGTCAGATATACTGTAGTTACTGCTTGAAGTGTGTGGTTGAGACTCGTTCATGTCATTCAATAAATGTTTAGCTTTGACATTTGATACACGACTCCCGTCTCTCGGCACTACAATAGCACATATCATACAACAGGGGCAATTCAAAGTGCTTTACATACAGCATTAACAAAACATAGAAAAAGAAGGATAGTAAGAAAAGAATACAAATAAGAATGTCAAGAATAGATACATATACCGTATTTTCGGACTATAAGTCGCTCCGGAGTATAAGTCGTATCAGTCAAAAAATGTGACATTAAGAGGGAAAAAACATATATAAGTCGCACTGGACTATAAGTCGCATTTATTTAGAAATATATTTCACAAAATCCAAGACGACACGTGTGTGGCCTGTCAACGCGCCAAAGTACACCGCCATACCAGAGCCCCTTTTGAGCCCTTCACTGTTCCTGAGAGGAGGTTCGACCACGTCAACGTCGACCTTGTGGGACCACTGCCCGCCTCTCACGGCTTCACCTACCTTTTCACCATGGTGGACAGGACGACCCGCTGGCCCGAAGCCGTTCCCCTCTCCTCGACGGCGTCTTCCGACGTGGCCCGTGCGTTCATCGGCACGTGGGTCGCGCGCTTTGGGACCCCGTCTGACCTGTCCTCTGACCGTGGCTCGCAGTTTACCTCGGAACTGTGGAACGCTGTAGCTAGTGGTTTGGGGGTAAAGCTGCACCGCACTACTGCCCATCACCCCCAGGCTAACGGTTTGTGCGAGCGG
>NW_027662796.1:52500-65000 GCF_963989245.1 Nansenia antarctica
TACACACATTTTTTTTTTTTTACCCTCCAAAGCGCGAGGCCCTGTGCCACCGCCCCAGCTAGCCCCCCCTAAAAGCGGCCCTGAGCATACTCAATGAGTATATACTGCATACTAGCATACTCAATGAGTATATACTGCATACTAGCATACTCAATGAGTATATACTGCATACTAGCATACTCAATGAGTATATACTGCATACTAGCATACTCAATGAGTATATACTGCATACTAGCATACTCAATGAGTATATACTGCATACTAGCATACTCAATGAGTATATACTGCATACTAGCATACTCAATGAGTATATACTGCATACTAGCATACTCAATGAGTATATACTGCATACTAGCATACTCAATGAGTTTATACGGCATACTAGCATACTCAATGAGTATATACTGCATACTAGCATACTCAATGAGCTTATACTGCATACTAGCATACTCAATTAGTATATAATGCATACTAGCATACTCAATGAGTATATACTGCATACTAGCATACTCAATGAGTTTATACTGCATACTAGCATACTCAATGAGTTTATACGGCATACTAGCATACTCAATGAGTATATACTGCATACTAGCATACTCAATGAGCTTATACTGCATACTAGCATACTCAATTAGTATATAATGCATACTAGCATACTCAATGAGTATATACTGCATACTAGCATACTCAATGAGTTTATACTGCATACTAGCATACTCAATGAGTATATACTGCATACTAGCATACTCAATGAGCTTATACTGCATACTAGCATACTCAATGAGTATATACTGCATACTACCTACTAAATTCATAATAAGTATGCCAATACCAGCCGACCGTTTACACTGCAGTATGCATACTACCTCCCAGAATGCATTTCGCACCGGCCGTCAACTGGGATTTTTAATCCTCCATTTTAATCCTCCACTGGCTAAAAGCTGTAATCTTGGCTCTACAAGTGTTAACATGTCATTTTATGAAGCTTTAATATGTTTTCAGACGAGAAAGTATCCATATATATTCCCAAAATGTGTCCAGTTTATCAAAATAACCCGTTTATATATCTAATCTGATGTGTTTTCCCCACTTCTGTTCGCTAGCTACATTACGTTGCTTAGATACCTTCAGGTGGTTTGACAGAAACATCATAACATAATAGCTAAAAAGATGTAAAATGATTTGGGGGCCAACATCTTTAGCTAGCTAAAATAACTAGCTTACTATATTGTTGTCTTAGCAGTTGGTACAAGAACAGGATTCAAATAAATATATGAGCAATAACATATAGTGCGGCTTGCTGCAGCAAGCACAATAACAACCAACTTGTCCGTCTGAAGCTACAATACTGGGATCATTCGTGACTGGGCTACAAGCAGTCAAATACTAGGCGAACGTGTGTGTAGGACACGAATAAACTTGGATTTTATGCATTTCAAGTGGCATCTTTGTAGTCATGACGACCTAGTCATGTCTAAGAATGCATTTCACCATGTAGATTCCCAATATAGTGAAAATACCACCGCTCATTGCAGCTTTCGGTCTCCAGGCTATCAGACAATGTAAACAACAGCTGTATGACAAGTTTGTATGACACAGTTTGACGAGACTGAAGAGACGTGCATTTGGGGGATTTAGTACCCCAGTAGTGTCCAGTCATGGCATACTCAAATATTCAGCAAAATCTAGTATACATACTAGATTTCTCACATACTAAAATTGTGCATACTGTACAGTGTGAACCAGTGGCGGCTGGTGCTAAAACATTTGGGTGGGGCACAGGTTATGGGGGCATGCTCCACGGGGAAGAATATCAACTTTAAAATCTGGATTTACAGTCGATTTTAGCATGAGAATATCTACCCCCCTGTACAGACCTCGCCATCCCCTCTACCCCCCTGTACAGACCTCTTCATCCCCTCTACCCCCCTGTACAGACCTCTTCATCCCCTCTACCCCCCTGTACAGACCTCTTCATCCCCTCTACCCCCCTGTACAGACCTCTTCATCCCCTCTACCCCCTGTACAGACCTCTTCATCCCCTCTACCCACCTCTACAGACCTCTTCATCCCCTCTACCCACCTCTACAGACCTCTCCATCCCCTCTACCCCCTGTACAGACCTCTTCATCCCCTCTACCCCCCTGTACAGACCTCTTCATCCCCTCTACCCCCCTGTACAGACCTCTCCATCCCCTCTACCCTCCTCTACAGACCTCTTCATCCCCTCTACCCCCCTGTACAGACATCTTCATCCCCTCTACCCCCCTGTACAGACCTCTTCATCCCCTCTACCCCCCTGTACAGACCCCGTCATCCCCTCTACCCACCTCTACAGACCCCATCATCCCCTCTACCCCCTGTACAGACCTCTTCATCCCCTGTACAGACCTCTTCATCCCCTCTACCCCCCTGTACAGACCTCTTCATCCCCTCTACCCCCCCTGTACAGACCTCTTCATCACCTCTACCCCCCCAGTTTTCTCTACAATTTCTACAATTTTCTCTCTACAGTTTCTACACGTCAACGTGTACCGAAACACTTGTTTCCAACGTAACCAGCAGAGTGACGAGCAACGCCCACAACGCGTCAGACTTAACAACCGGATATTCAGGGCGCAATTTTTGCGCCCCGGCCGAGAAATAGGAGACAGCCAATTGGAGCGCTACAGCTCACGTGGAAGCCAAAAGTATTTGGCCTGCGATAGACTTGCATTCGGCCGGCACCCCGACTCCTCCCCCTATGTATTTGAACAGTGCATTTTACACACACACAGATAAAATGTTTATTGTATTGGAGGATTTTAATGAATGCTGCATAGGCGCCGACAGAATATCAGCCGCATTTTGTGAATAAACAATGTTTATTTAAAAAAAACACTTTTATAAATCGCAACTAGGAAGTGAAGGTGGGGGCGGCGCCCCAGCGCCCTCTATCTGCCAGCCGCCACTGGTGTGAACGCTCTTGCATACTCAAATCTACGTCATATCTAGTATGAGCAGTATGCTAGTATGTAGTATGCTAGTATGCCATTTCGAACACAGCCACAACAGACTCACCTACTGTTTCTCTCTGTCCTGCTTTTACTGGTTACAGTTCTGCACTGTGGGGTTCCGTAGTTTCCATGGGAACACATTACACTTGAAGAAACGAAGGAGTTTTATTTATTTTTTTACTTTTTATTCCAGATTTATCCAGGTTTGCCCTTTCTATGACAGAATAAGGCCTAACATCTGTTCTGGAATCTGTTTACGTGGCCGTATGACAAGTGGAGGGGCGATGTTTAACAGATGCGCTGTAAGTCAGTTCATTACGAGCCAATAGCCACACAACAGGGTGGGTCTAAAACCAGGGGGAGGCCGGCGGAGGTAGAAATCGGAGGACAGGCTCATTGTCGCACGGAGCGGAATAATGACTTGTATCAGAATCAGATTCAGAGTACAAAGACCACGAACACGGGTTTGATAGCTTTCAATGAACAAACACGCCACCTAGAGGTGAACGGACTGACTTATATAGAGTCTTATTCCAAAGCGCTTTACAACGGCCTCTCATTCACCCGTTCACACACACATTGACCCACCAATGGCGGGCAAGCTACCATGCAAGGCGCCGGCCTGCCCACTCACTGGGAGCAGTTTGGGGTTCGGTGTCTTGCCCAAGGACACTTAGACATGTGGCCAGCCAGGGCTCGAACCGCCGATCTGCCGACCTTGCGATCATTAGACGTCAGCTCTACCTCCTGAGACACAGCCTCTACCTCCACCAGCCTCCACCTCCTGAGACACAGCCTCTACCTCCACCAGCCTCTACCTTCTGAGACACAGACTCTGTCAGAAGGTTTGAGTAAAGTGTAAAAGAAAGAAACTGTAACGTCGATACTGAAGTACAGAAAGACTGTGTGAGGTAGGGAGATGAGAGGGAGAGGGAGGAAAGGTGTTCTGCTGATGAGGAGATGGATGCGGTTACTAAGGTTACTAAGCGTTAAGGCAGAGGTTGTACATTGTTTCCCTTTGTTTCTGTTTTTTCTTCTTTTTTTTTAGATTGTATTTTATCTTGACCTTTTCTTTTTACTGCTTTCCCCTGCTTATGTTAGCATACGTTATGCTTGTACGTACTGTATATGTTTTTATATTGCATATTGTATATGTTTTTATATTCACTTTATGTTCTTATCCTTGTTGTAAAGCACTTTGAGCTGCATTTCTTGTATGAAAGGTGCTATATAAATAATGCTACTTACTTAGTTACTTACTTACGTGTTTGACATCAGTCCTGGTCCCGTCCCTTGCATGACAATCATAATAATCATAATCATAATCATAATAATACATGTAATACATGTACACTCTAAGACGCTTTACAAAAGCTTTGAAAAGATCGAGCAGTAATAATAAAAGGTACAAAAAATAAATAAAAGAAAGTATAGGGTCCTAATGAAGGTAGTGCTGGGGACACATGGGAAGGGGAGGGGGAGAGGGTTAACTGGTGAAGGCGAGCTTGAAGAGGTGGGTTTTGAGGGCATGTTTAAATGTTGGGAGGGTGTTGGCCTGTCTGATGTGGTTGGGGAGGAAGGCATTCCAGAGGGACGGGGACAATGAGCTTGTCTAAAGATCAGGGGGGAGGGCGTTCCAGAGTCTCTCAGGTCAGGGGGGAGGGCGTTCCAGAGTCTCTCAGGTCAGGGGGGAGGGCGTTCCAGAGTCTCTCAGGTCAGGGGGGAGGGCGTTCCAGAGTCTCTCAGGTCAGGGGGGAGGGCGTTCCAGAGTCTCTCAGGTCAGGGGGGAGGGCGTTCCAGAGTCTTGGGGCCGTCACCTCAAACACTCTTCAAACACCCTTTTGTTCTAAGTCTGGTCCTGGGTATGACCAGGAGCTCCTGGTCGGAGGACCTTAGTGGCCGGGTGGATGAGGAGGGGGGGATGAGGAGGGGTGGATGAGGAGGGGTGGATGAGGAGGGGTGGATGAGGAGGGGGGGATGAGGAGGGGGGGATGAGGAGGGGTAGATGAGGAGGGGTGGATGAGGAGGGGGGGATGAGGAGGGGGGGATGAGGAGGGGTGGATGAGGAGGGGTGGATGAGGAGGGGGGGATGAGGAGGGGTGGATGAGGAGGGGTGGATGAGGAGGGGGGGATGAGGAGGGGTGGATGGGGAGGGGTGGATGAGGAGGGGTGGATGAGGAGGGGTGGATGAGGAGGGGTGGATGAGGAGGGGGGGATGAGGAGGGGTGGATGAGGAGGGGTGGATGAGGAGGGGTGGATGAGGAGGGGTGGATGAGGAGGGGGGGATGAGGAGGGGTGGATGAGGAGGGGTGGATGAGGAGGGGTGGATGAGGAGGGGTGGATGAGGAGGGGTGGATGAGGAGGGGGGGATGAGGAGGGGTGGATGAGGAGGGGTGGATGAGGAGGGGGGGATGAGGAGGGGTGGATGAAGAGGGGTGGATGAAGAGGGGTGGATGAGGAGGGGTGGATGAGGAGGGGGGGATGAGGAGGGGTGGATGAGGAGGGGTGGATGAGGAGGGGTGGATGAGGAGGGGTGGATGAGGAGGGGGGGATGAGGAGGGGGGGATGAGGAGGGGTGGATGAGGAGGGGTGGATGAGGAGGGGGGGATGAGGAGGGGTGGATGAGGAGGGGTGGATGAGGAGGGGTGGATGAGGAGGGGGGGATGAGGAGGGGTGGATGAGGAGGGGGGGATGAGGAGGGGTGGATGAGGAGGGGGGGATGAGGAGGGGTGGATGAGGAGGGGTGGATGAGGAGGGGTGAATGAGATCTGGGATGTGGAAGCCAAACAGGTCAGAAGTAGATCAGATGTTGTTTTCCTTTCCTTCTCTAAACCACAGAAAATGAAATCAGTCTCGGCTGTTCCTCTCCGCCAGGACACACTGGTTCCTGTTTGGTGTTCAAAGGGTTTTAATCAGATCCAGTCTGGTACCTTAAGTTATGGCACAGCGAGAGTTATTATTATTATGTTATTATCTGCGTATAAAAAGTGGGAGATGTAATGCAGCCATGTCAGAGAGGCTCAGCGCGGTGCCCGGCTCAGCTTTCAGCCACAGTCGTGAAACGACCCAATAACTCCCAGCCCACACCATGTCACCAGACTGCAGGAGTGGGGACACACACACACATAGACACACACACACACGCACGCACGCACGCACGCACGCACACACACACACACACACACACACACACACACACACACACACACACAGACAGACAGACAGACAGAGAGGGGAAAACAGCACCAAGAACAGCGGATGGCAAGAAAGAGTTTTTTTTATTATATTTCAGAATGACAAATAGTTATAGACATACTTTTTTATTTCAATACACAAGCAAAATCTTTATAGACAATCATTAGCTAGTTTGAAACCAAATAAAATCATTTTTACACTTATATTTTACAATACATACTGTAGCTTGTCACAGGCTAAAGCAATATGCAGGAAGGTATTGCTATTTGTATAGTACAGCTAATAATTACAGTTGATATGAAAAGCAAAAAATAAGTTATTTAAATACCAATTACATATAGAGAATGTGCAACGTTTGTTGTTTAGCATTTCATATATGTAATTAAGATTTTTTTTGTAAGACTGCAAAAAAATAATAATTGGAAGTAAGTAAATTGGAACACGTTAATTCATGAATGATTAATTACATTTTTTACATGAACTTGGCATTGGGAACTCAATACTAAGATAGCTAAATACCAGCCTCACCCATCCCAACCCTTTACATTACCTGAAAAACAACATGTCCACCCATGGACTTAAGAAAATGTCTGCCAATTTTTTTCGCTTTAAAAACAACTTGATTTAACTTTCTAAAGTGCATTTTACAGTGACAGTATTTTTTTTTCTTTTCTTCTTTTACAAAATACATCCTCAATGTTGGATTGTTTAATTCTTCGTCCAAACCCTCTCCTGACCGTGTCCTAGCGACCGCCAAGCACCACCATGATTGAAAGAGAAAAGGCATCACACGTCTATCGAGTGTCCACTGCAAAGAGCTTCCCCCTAACGTTTAAAACCACTCTGCCAAACCTTTATTTTGAAACTCCACAGCCCACACAGCCAGGTGATACTATAAGATTTTATTTTGCAATGGATGAAATTCCTTTTAGCAGTATAACAGACAGACCTTGACCTTTGACCTGGAACAGACACAGCCCTCAAGTGCGCGAAGATTCTGTGTTTCCATCTCATGTCGTTAGCCTCGTAAGCATAATTGCCTCAGCCATATTTTGGCCAAATGTAGATATCTGCATAACTCTACTCTCTCTCTAACACTGCTGATGATTCTCTGTGCATTATTGCCTACTATGCCATCAGCCTATCAGCATGCTTGTTGTTACATTCCAAAATCACTATCTGCCCAAGTCACACATTTTTTACACTACATCCAAAGATGTGGCTGACCACAAGTGAAGCATGACTAAAGCAATTATGCTACGAGGCTAACGGAAGCAATGATGCTACGATGCTAACGGTTTGTGAAGAGTTAACGGTTTGTGAAGAGTTAACGGTTTGTGATGCTAACGGTTTGTGATAACTCTTCCTTACTGCGGCGGTCTGTGGTTGCAGTCTGTGATTCCTGCAGAGGAGGACAGTTTCTAAAGACGTCAGGTAACAAGTCGACTCCATGGACACTCAACTGAATCTGAACCAGGAAGTAAAATATGAGTCACACGCTGTACAGTACATCAGCTGCCCCATCTACTGTCTCCCTGCGCCATCTGTCCTCCGCACCATGTCTTAAAGACACACACACACACACACACACACACACACACACACACACACACACACACACACGCACACGCACCCTCATCCAAGAGGGCCTAGGCTAGGACATAACAAACCAGATGTCAGCTGTGTGTCTCTGTGGAACAGCTGTCGCCCTCCCTCCTCCCTCCCTCCTCCCTCCCTCCTCCCTCCTCCCTCCCTCCCGCCCCCCTGCCTCCCTCCTCCCTCCTTAGAATAAGCCTGGTGGGGGGGGGGGGGGGGGGGGGGGACATCTGTGCTGCTTCACCAGGACAGTAGCTTACACACATACGTGGTTGTGTGTGTGTGTGTGTGTGTGTGTGTGTGTGTGTGCGTGCGTGTGTTAAAAACCATGACAATAAGACCATCTGCAGACATGGTGTGTGTGTGTGTGTGTCTCTGTGTGTGTAAGTGTGTAAGTGTGTGTGGAAACGCTGAGTACATGGATAGATAGACAGTCATCTGCTGTCACTTCTTACATAACGTTAAGGTTAACTTAAAATGAGAGCGTGGCTACACGGAGACAACAACTGCCTGCAAAGAAAGGTCTGATGTCATATGTCAATCATATGAATGATTATTAGAGTGAGTGGTCCACAGAGACCTCCATGTAAAGGGCCTACGTATCGAAGGATTACATGCACCCAAGATATATCTTTTTTTGAAAATCATCTGAAATATAATCTGCTATATAAACTCATGTCGACAGCTGTCGGTATTTACAGTGACTGAGAAGGCAGCCTGAGACACAGGCCGGGACATTCACGACAGGAAGCAGACGAAAAAACAAAATACTTCTTGAACACATGAAATAAAAATCACCTTGAGAATTAGAATACGTGGTATAGAAGCCTATATTACAACAAAACACTATTGTGATAAGAAAGTAACGATTTAAGAAAAGCAACAACCCCATACCTAACCTTTGTAAGCCTGTGTCGTGTTCGTGTTATGTTTTTATAGTCTGTTAACTGGAGAGAACAGGACCCATCCTTCAGTATGCTGGAGCATTAAGGAGTTGGATTAACAACAGTGAAAGTCTGCAGATTAAAAAAAAGAAATTGCTTTGGCCAAGTTACGTCACCACCCGGTCGAATCCTAATCCCCCGCGCTTTGTCTCCAAGCACAAGAGATGGAAAAACTAAGCACTTACGAAACACAGGAAAACATTGATGAAACTGTCGTTCACACTTTTATATTTATATATATATATATATATATATATATTTAAAAAGTCTTCAACCTCTTAAAAAAAAAAGAAAAAAAAAGAGAGTGTGTGCTATTTCCTCAAAGGCAGTTCTCATGTTCTCGTGTTTTTAAGACCACAGGGTTTTCGTTTCGAAAGGGAAACAGTCCTAGAAGAGAGGGAAACAGTCGTAGAAGAGAGGGAAGAAACAGTCGTAGAAGAGAGAGAAACAGTCCTACAAGAGAGTCTGAAACAGTCCTACAAGAGAGTCTGAAACAGTCCTACAAGAGAGTCTGAAACACTCCTACAAGAGAGTCTGAAACAGTCCTACAAGAGAGTCTGAAACAGTCCTACAAGAGAGTCTGAAACAGTCCTACAAGAGAGTCTGAAACACTCCTACAAGAGAGTCTGAAACAGTCCTACAAGAGAGTCTGAAACACTCCTACAAGAGAGTCTGAAACAGTCCTACAAGAGAGTCTGAAACAGTCCTACAAGAGAGAGAAACAGTCCTACAAGAGAGAGAAACAGTCCTACAAGAGAGAGAAACAGTCCTACAAGAGAGAGTTTTTTTTAAAAGGCATCTGATATCTTGTCTTGGCAGTCAGAAGAATCTCACCGTAAACATTTTTTTAAAAGAAGAGGAATAGAAAAAGAGAGAGAGAGAGAGAGATAAATTGATAAGGAGTGGGAGAGAAGCAAATGGAGCAGAATTGCTCGTTAAGTCTCGACTGTGTGGCTGTGCAATCGTCCAATCGTAAGTCTCGACTGTGTGGCTGTGCAATCGTCCACAGTCCAATCGGAAGTCTCGATGATGGGGGGGTGGGGGCGGGGCTGTAAAAATTGTGCTGTACTCATTCGAACGGTCGTTCGGTTTCTGCGTTCAGTTCGCTGCCGCGTCAACCTCTGAGCGGAGACAGCCGCAGAGGGGAACAACCGTCCCCACGAACCGTTCGATTGTGTGTTGTTGTTGTTGTCTTTTTTAACCGCTAACACAGTTTTTCTACGACTGTGTCACGTCTCTGTGCGCTGCGCTGACCAGCCGGGCCTCGCTGACCAGCCTGCGGGCGTGCCTCTCGTCCCTGACGCCCGCCTCCCACACGCCGGTCTCCGTGAGCGAGGACACCCGCCCCAGGGTGTCGTACCCTGCCGTGGCCAGCGGGGCGGCGTACATGGGCAGCCCGATGGACACCAGCCAATCAGAGACGGTGCTGACGGCGCTGCCCGGCGGGGAGAGAGGCTTCCGGCACATCTCGGTCAGACCGCCGAACGGGATCTGAGACACACACACACACACACACACGAGAGGAGAGACAAGAGACAGGAGCTTGTTAGGATCATCTGGGTTTGAGGTTTGACCTTTGACCTGGCCACTGTTCCCACACCTTCTGAAACATCACATTCAAGCACCTTTCGAGGACTTTCAAGACTCAATTCCCTCAAATTCAAGGACCCAACACGGCCTAGTTTGAGACAGATCTAGATGAGAATGTATATAATAGGAACTATCCGCTCACAGACAACAATTAAAAAGAGAGGCTTGAATGTGTGAACACTAGATGGTCTCTTGCCTTCTCTACCACAGCGCAGCAAAACAATATTTTGTGAAATATGTGTAAAGTTAAGCAATACAGAGACTTATTTGCTAGTTGGCGAGCTAAGTAAATTATTATTTTTTGAATATATAGTTTTATTTTTAGAGAGAGAGAGAGAGAGGGGGGAATTCAAGCACTTTCAATGACCCATGTCTATTTTTCAAAAACGTATAATTGAAATGCAAACATTTCAATGAACGAAATAACAAAACGATTGAGCAAATCTCGCATCATCAATGACTTATCGATGTCACTGACTTTCTTCACGGATACCATCTAAAGCGGTGGTTCTCAAACCTCTCCTCGGGGACCCCGAATCAATCGACTTGGACTTGATTAGTTGAATCAGGTGTGCTGCGGTGGGCCGGGGAGTGGGTTGAGAACCACTGATCGAAAGTATAGTTTCAGTTTTTAACACTAGAACAGACGTGTCTATGTTACCTACTATAAGAGTTTAACACTAGAACAGCCGTGTCTATGTTACCTACTATAAGAGTTTAATGACCCCACCCATGGCTGTTCTAGTGTTAATGACCCCACCCGTGGCTGTTCTAGTGTTAAATGACCCCACCCATGGCCAGTGGACTCAGGCTATTTGAAGGGCAGGGGTGGGGGGCGAAAAGAAAAAAAGGGCACCTACTGCACAACATGGGACCCCATCAGTGCACATGGTCAAATTTAGACCATTGGAAGGGCAGCCAATAGGGCACGTCCTCTCATTTTTGCCACTCAAAAGGGCATTTTTGCCACTCAAAAGGGCACTTAAGTGAGACGTTTTTCAACTGTGGGGGCTCCAGGAGGGGCGGTCGCCCCCCCCCTGCCCCCTCCCTGAGTCCGCCAGTGCCCATGGCTGTTCTAGTGTTAAATGACCCCACCCACGGCTGTTCTAGTGTTAAATGACCCCACCCATGGCTGTTCTAGTGTTTTAAGTATCACACAAGAACCCACAACACACGTATAGAAGTGTGTTACACTGCGGAAGGTAAAAGACAGAGGAGTAAGAGGGCAACTCACGGCCATGCGGTGTTGCTTGCGGAGCTGCTTGACGCGGACCTGGTCCATGCTGGAGGCCACGTCCTTCACCGGCTGCTCCAGGTCCTCAGAGTAGCGTTGGACCAGGGGCTGGGGCACGCCACACCGCCCGTGCTGGGGGGACGGACGAGGGAGGGGGGGAGAACGAGGGAGGGAGAGAGAAAGAGAGAGACTGCGAATGAGTGGAGGGGGAGAGAAGGAAAGCTGACAGTTTCCCCACAGCTTCATACAGTACACGCACACCAAAATGGTAAATGGACTGACATCCAAAGCGCTTTACAACGGCCTCTCATTCACCCATTCACACACACATTCACACACCAATGGCGGCCAAGCTGCCATGCAAGGCGCCGGCCCGCTCACTGGGAGCAATTTGGGGTTCAGTGTCTTGCCCAAGGATACTTCGACATGTGGCCAGCCGGGGTTCGAACCGCAGATCTGCCGACCTTGTGATCATTAGACGGCCCAATAAATCTCTCTAATAAATACGAAGGCTAGGAAGCTTTGCAGTTCCAATCGCTAATGCTGTTAGCTGCTAGCTGTTCCAATCGCTAATGCTGTTAGCTGCTAGCTGTTCCAATCCCTAATGCTGGTAGCTGCTAGCTGTTCCAATCGCTAGCATACTGGTTGAGATATATGGGTACATACAGACTCTGAAACAAAACCCAACTGGGATCTGGAGTCAATCGAGGGTTGCTAAGGAGGGTTGCTAAGGAGGAAAACATTAAGATGGCGTTTCATCAAAGCAACAGAGGAGGAACTCACCACAGCCAATGCCATGTTAAGAGAAGAAGAAGGCCATTTGGAAACAATAGAGACTTTTTATTTCCTCGATCTTTATCAAATAAAAGTGTCGGTTAAGATCCTGTAAAGATGCATTCAATCATAAACGCCGAACACACTAGAAAGAGGCAACCTGAGATC
>NW_027662796.1:78183-83183 GCF_963989245.1 Nansenia antarctica
GTGGGTCGGGCTGGGGGGGGGGAGGTGGGTCGTCTCCGCCGAGGGGGGTGGCTGGGGGGCCGGGGTGGTGGGGCAGGGGGGCCGCTGGGAGGAGGGGGGGGGCACGGGAGGCCGGTCGTAAAAACAACGCCCTTTAGGGCTGACCGCCGGCCCCCCTCCTCCTCCTCCTCCTCCTCCGACCCCCCCTCCCCCCTTCACTGGACTCCCTCCGCCACCACCCGACTTCTTCAGACCCCCTCCCCCCTTAGCGGGCTTGAGCTCCACGCTGCTGCGGTCCTTCTTGTCCTTCTTCTGGTCGAAGGCCTGCTCCCAGCGGAGGTCCCCTAGGGAGTGGGACCGCTTCCAGGCTTGGTGGGTGGGGGGCCCCCTGTTGCGGGGGGGGGCGTCCAGGTCCTCACAGCTGCGGCTGACCGGCGCGGGGGGGCTCCGGCGGCACGGGATTGGGGGGTTGCCGCCGGAGCCCAGCTTCCTCAGGCTTCTTCCTCCGCCCCCCCCCCTCGAGGCGGGCTTGGGAGAGGAGAAGAAGGCGAAGTTCTTGGCGAAGTTCTTCCCTCCTCCTCCTCCTCCCCGCTGCTGCGCTGCTGCCTCCCTCTGGCTCTGCTGCAGCGCCTCGGTGGACTGGGTCATGGGCAGGGTGGGGTAGTCTGGGGGGGGGAGGGGGCCGGAGGAGGAGGGGGTGCGGAGGAGGCCGGAGGAGGAGGGGTGGGACGAGGCTGTCGACTTCCTGCTCTTGCCTGGGAACGCAGGGAGAGAGAGAGAGGGAGAGAGAGGGGGGGGAGGGAGAGAGGGAGGGGGGATGGAGAGAGAGAGAGAGAGAGAGAGAGAGAGAGAGGGGGGAGAGAGAAAGACAGAGAGGGAGATGTTTGCTAAGTTTTTCCCTCACAATATTCCCTCTTTATTTTCACATCACTCATTCATCTGGTCACTTTTTTCTTTCCACTCCTGTGATCTCCTGAGTCATGTGATCTCCTGAGTCATGTGATCTCCTGAGACGATGCGGTCGTCCTCCTCTGGCCTGACACACACAGGGAGGAGGAGGAGGAACACCCTTCTGTATTCTAGAACCTTCTATCCATTCCCAACCTAGGGGAGTTCATTCCTTTTTTCACAAAAACGTTTTAATTCAAAAAATAAATGCATGGTACTGTATTCTTTTTCTTTAAAACCTTCAAAAATGCATCACAGTGTGCTTCTACTAGGCCTACTGCACTGTATGAACGATGATGGTATGATGATGCGTATGAAATATCCAATATGAATAACAGAATAATGATGAGACACCCCAAAAAGTAAATGTACGAGTCTGTAAAATGCCTATGTGGGCCGCGAATACTTGTAGTTGGAAACATACCAGAGAACTGACAAAAAAGACGGATGGGGTTCGAGGGGTTTGACTGTGGGTGTTGTTCCTGTTGCAGAACGGTTATTAATTCCCTCCATCAAAAGAGCTGGATGCCAAACTCTTTTGCCGCAGACAAAGCTTTACTTCAGAAGCTTTGCAGAAGAAGAAATAATACCGATAGTTCTTGTTTTGTTGAGTCGATTTTCCCCAAACTGGCTGTACTTGTAACCTTGGCTTCGACTCAGAGAGAAATATAATAACTGTCATAAGAGGATTTCAAACAACAACACAACAACACAACACAACTCAAAAACAAACTAAGGCCTAAACTTACCATTCCTCTCAGGCTGACAGACCACAACAACAATGGAAGGAGCTAGAACGCGACATGGCAAAGCCACAGATATTGAATAGTCGTTATTAGACGCCGTTATTCTACATTTTTATGATCCATCACCAAAGTTGTCTTACGCTTAATGGAAGCTCTCCAAATGTATTGTGATTTAAGTAAGTAAGTAAGTAAGTAAGTAAGTAAGTAAGTAAAGCTTTATTTATATAGCGCCTTTCGTACATGAAATGCAACTCAAAGCTTTAAGTGTGTTTTAATGTGCTTGTTGTTGCCAAAATGCCCACAAAAGACTGTTCAAAGCTAACCACTTTTCGTTGCAGAGACATATTTTACGAGGTGAAAAGTCAAAAGGTCAGGAGGTCAAGGGTTGACACTTGAGTCACACGTCACTCTTGAAAATCAATCGATGGTCAAAAACCGGATCCTTCCGTTGATTTCAAAAGTAATTCTAACTGAAACACACAACACACTGTTCCTCTTCAGAAGCAGAATGAATGAAGAGTCTCCATCAGAGATACTTTTGACCAATCAATGGTCATTTGTAACGGTACTACTTTAGCTAAATGGACATAGAGTATGGGTGTGGTTAATTATCCATCCTTGTGGCGTCTTAGTATCAGTGAAATGTCCAGCTGGTGTGAGGAGGTACGAGGAATGACATGTGTGAGACAAATATACAGTGGGGGAAATAGGTATTGAACACATCGACATGTTGTCCAGTAAATATCATGTTCCAATGAGCCTATTCAAGTGAGATTCCCACCAGACTTTGGTATTAACTATTATCAAACAATCCACACCAGAAATCTAAACATTAAAGTCCATATGTAAATAAAGTTATGTGTAATAAAGTCAGGGCTTGAGCGTGAGACAAGGTGCGGCGTGTGAGCGTGTGAACGGGTTGAAATGCGTGAGACTTGAGCCCTGTGAAGTGGAATGAAACAGGAAAAGCAGTACAACACAGCAAGGAAAGGCAAGGAAACCAGCTGAAATCCATAACTAATTAGGAGGCGACTCCGCCTCCAATCTGTGCTAATTAACCTCAGCTGGGTTAGAATATATTGATGGGCATGAAGAGGCTCATTGGAAACACATTTACTGGACAAAATATTGATGTGTTCAATACTTATTTCCGCCACTGTATATGATTATCATTGTATACCTTCCTCAAAGGCTAACCCTAACCCTGTATAAACATAATGTACAACGTACGCAGCAGAATAGGCATGGTTGGTGTAGGACGTTGAGCAGCAACATGATAGAAGAGTTTATTAATGAAACACAAGCAGAAGAGATTAACAATGATGCAAGAATGTCCACCGGGTGTTATGCAGCTAGTGAAGAATGTTAACTAGGATGGAAAAACAGACGTGAAGACAGAAAGAGAGAAAGAGAGAAAGAGAGAAAGACAGGAAGAAGGCGACATGAAATAAAGCAAGCGAGTCGTTCGATCAAGTGAAGTGGTTTATTCCACAACTCAAATATCTCTACTGTGGCACATCTGTATGTATGAAACACACACACACACACACACACACACACACACACACACACAGAACAGGGGGGGAGGGGGAAACCAGTGCTATGACTGGGACCCATAGAGAGAAATAGAGAAGTTATGACAAAGCAATGGTTTATGAGTTATGAAGCTAAACACACAGCTCAGTTGTACTGGAGAGGAGGACATCACAGTATTTGGGGGGGGGGGGCTTGTAGTAGTAGTCTCAACTACACTACTACACAATAAACAAATCGCACAAATGTAGATCTCGATACACAAACAGAAAAGACAGCGTATGTGTATATACGCTTTCCTAATATATGCACTGCTATGATTTTAAAAATATTTCCATTCCGATATCTTTTCTTGCGTCTTGTTGGTTGGTGTTTAGGCACGCATGATAGTTGTGCAACATTGGACACTATGAAAAAAAAAAAAAAAAAGTCTAACACAAGAATACCTTACAGCGGACATCTCGAAATGGCCAAGACTACAACTCCCAGAAGCCATTTCAAACAAACTACCGCATGGACAGAAAGTCAGAAAATGCACAGGGGGAGAGAACGGATCGTACACCCGGCTAGCCCAGACAACATTTACTCTGGAGGCATTCAGTTGCATTCAGACTACAACTCCCAGAAGCCATTTCAAACAAAATATTCCCTCCGTGTACACGTGTTATCCGCCTGAGAGTAGTCCACTAACCACACCCCCTCCTGGGGCTGGGGTGGGGGTGGGGGTGAGGGGGGGGGTCTGAGTCCATCGAGAGCTGGGGGGAACTTTGATAGTGGGGGGGGGGCTCGACCCCGGTAGAGGTTGGTAGAGGGGGGTCCTGTGCGTTCGGACGGGGGGAGGCCCCACTGTGGGGGAGACTAGGGGGGGCCTGGGGGCTAAGGCACTCTGCTGCCTCAGGATAGGGGGGCTCCGGCAGGGGTGAAAGAGTGAGCCTGCAGGTGGAGAGAGAGAGAGAGAGAGAGAGAGAGAGAGAGAGAGAGAGAGAGAGAGTGGTGAAGAGAGTGGCAGGGCAGGGTGGGGGGTGGGGGGAGCGGAAGTGGCGGGGGGAGGTAAAAGGAGGTGAAGAGGGGTGGAGCTAGACAAGAGATGGCAGAGAACGGAGGAGTTTGATTGGCTGGCGTTAGTCCGGTGGAGGGCGGAGGTGGCGGTGGGTGGAGCGTTCTAGAATACTGAAGCATGGAGGAGGAGGAGGAGGAGGAGGTGAGGGTGGAGGAGGAGGAGGAGGAGGAGGGGGAGGAGGAGGAGGAGGGGTAGGAGGAGGAGGAGGGGGAGGGGGGGCGGAAGAGGAGGAGGAGGAGGAGGTGAGGGTGGAGGAGGTGGAGGAGGAGGTGGAGGTGGAGGAGGAAGTGGAGGAGGAGGTGAGGGAGGAGGAGGTGGAGGTGGAGGAGGAAGTAGCCCAGCGGAGCGAGCAGGAGTCACAGTCACTGTTGCCGCTACGCTAGGCTAGTCCCAGGCTAGGCTAGGCTAGGCTAGGGCCAGGCTAAATCCCATTGGCGGAAGGCTAGGGCTAGGCTAGGCTAGGCTAGGCTAGGCTATCATTACCATTCTCCAGGTTCTCGTTGCTCTCGTAGCAGCCAGAGTCGCGGGGTGAGTCTCCCACCAGGCCGCTGCTGTTGTTGTGGCCCTCGGAGAGGAGCTTCTCCTGGGAGCCGGACAGACCTCCACGCTCTGGATCACTGCTGCCTGAGGGGGGGGGGAGGGGGAGGACAAACACACAGGAAAATACAGTTGAAATTTTCAATTTAAATTTTGCCATTTAGCAGACGCTTTTAATCCAAAGCGACATACAATTA
>NW_027662795.1:5000-22500 GCF_963989245.1 Nansenia antarctica
TGTGTGTGTGTGTGTGTGTGTGTGTGTGTGTGTGTGTGTGTGTGTGTGCGTGCGTGCGTGCGTGCGTGTGTGGTGGTGGTGAAGGGTCTGGGGCGTTGGTGGTTCACTTGACAAATCGCCCTTGTGGAGCCTTCAACACGGCGCAGGACGTGTGTGTGTGTGTGTGTGTGTGTGTGTGTGTGTGACCCACCGCATGCCCTCAGACCAGACCTCGCTCTGGGCTTACCAGAGCCCCTCTCAACACCTCCCCCCCACCTCCCCCCCCCCGCCCCTCCTCTCCTCTCCAAGTACAGACCAGGGGAGGCTGGTTCATTAGGGGCAATTGGACAATGCCCCACCAAAGGGAGAAGAGAGAGATTTTTTTTCTATGACTTCTAGACAGTGTTGCTTCTGAATATCATAGTCCAATCAGCTAGTGTTCTGTGGAGTATATCATAGTCCAATCAGCTAGTGTTCTGTGGAGTATGTTCCAATCAGCTTCAAGTCCCGCCCCTTTCAGGGCAACTTTCAGTCTACTCGAAATTGCACTAGGCTGTTCTCGTAGACTTGCATGTAAAATCTATTTTGGTAACTTCAGGCCATTCGGTCATTTGTCTATGGGGTTTTGGGACATGCACAAAGAATCGTACGTGCTTACGTCATGTCATACGGCCGGCGTCACGTTCGTTCACCTGCTTCACCATGGCTAGTAATGTTCTGAACAACTCGGTTGAATCTTTAAAAGAAACACCGTTCAGCCGTCGTAGCAACCAGGAGAAATTAACAGTAAAGGAATTAGGACCACCCAGACCAAATTTAATTATAAAGCAAGTTTATAAGGCAGGGAAAATTGGAAAATCGTATAACCGAGGATTTACGAGGGGTTGGTATGAGAAGAAAACATGGCTAGCGGGATGTGAAGTAACAAATGCGTTGTTCTGCTTTCCACTACCGGACTTTGTAAACAAATTGAACAAATGGATTAGAAGGAGGCATCTTTTGTTCCCAACTTGATATTGCAACTGGACCTATTACCGAAGTCAAACTTGTGTAAGTAAGTGAATCATCTGTCCTTCAGTCATGATAGGAAAACCAAATCGATGCTGGGAGAAGGAATGGCAGACTGTATTCTGATTGTATCTTCTATGCTCTTTGTATGTTTCTATGCTCTTTGTATGTTTCTATGCTCTTTGTATGTGTCTTGGTGTAGGAGAAACGTAGGACCACGTTGGAAACAAGTGTTTCGGTACACGTTGACGTGTAGAAATTGTAGAGAAAACTGGGGGGGTAGAGGTGATGAAGAGGTCTGTACAGGGGATGAAGAGGTCTGTACAGGGGGGTAGAGGTGATGAAGAGGTCTGTACAGGGGGGGGTAGAGGTGATGAAGAGGTCTGTACAGGGGGGTAGAGGTGATGAAGAGGTCTGTACAGGGGGGTAGAGGGGATGAAGAGGTCTGTACAGGGGGGTAGAGGTGATGAAGAGGTCTGTACAGGGGGGGTAGAGGTGATGAAGAGGTCTGTACAGGGGGGGTAGAGGGGATGAAGAGGTCTGTACAGGGGGGTAGAGGTGATGAAGAGGTCTGTACAGGGGGGGTAGAGGTGATGAAGAGGTCTGTACAGGGGGGGTAGAGGGGATGAAGAGGTCTGTACAGGGGGGTAGAGGTGATGAAGAGGTCTGTACAGGGGGGTAGAGGGGATGAAGAGGTCTGTACAGAGGGGTAGAGGGGATGAAGAGGTCTGTACAGGGGGGTAGAGGGGATGAAGAGGTCTGTACAGGGGGGTAGAGGGTATGAAGAGGTCTGTACAGGGGGGGGTAGAGGGGATGAAGAGGTCTGTACAGGGGGTAGAGTGGATGGAGAGGTCTGTAGAGGAGGGTAGAGGGGATGGAGAGGTCTGTAGAGGAGGGTAGAGGGGATGGAGAGGTCTGTACAGGGGGGGTAGAGGGGATGAAGAGGTCTGTAGAGGAGGGTAGAGGGGATGAAGAGGTCTGTAGAGGACGGTAGAGGGGATGAAGAGGTCTGTACAGGGGGTAGAGGGGATGGAGAGGTCTGTACAGGGGGTAGAGGGGATGGAGAGGTCTGTACAGGGGGGTAGAGGGGATGGAGAGGTCTGTACAGGGGGTAGAGGGGATGGAGAGGTCTGTACAGGGGGTAGAGGGGATGAAGAGGTCTGTACAGGGGGGTAGAGGGGATGGAGAGGTCTGTAGAGGTGGGTAGAGGGGATGGAGAGGTCTGTAGAGGTGGGTAGAGGGGATGAAGAGGTCTGTAGAGGTGGGTAGAGGGGATGAAGAGGTCTGTACAGGGGGGTAGAGGGGATGAAGAGGTCTGTACAGGGGGGTAGAGGGGATGGCGAGGTCTGTACAGGGGGGTAGAGCTATTCTCATGCTAAAATTGACTGTAAATCCAGATTTTAAAGTTGATATTCTTCCCCGTGGAGCATGCCCCCATAACCTGTGCCCCACCCAAACATTTTAGCACCAGCCGCCACTGGTACAGACTAGTAATGTATGAACGTTGTTGTGTGTGTGTGTGTGTGTCTGAGTGTGCGTGAGTGTGTGTCTGAGTGTGTGCGTGTGTGTCTGCGTGTGTCTGAATGTGTGCGTGTGTGTGTGTGTGTGTCTGTGTGTGCGTGTGTCTGTGTGTGTGTGTGTGTGTGTGTTTTTCTCTTTTCTCCTTCACGTGTGTTTTATGGATGTTGTGTTGCTCTGGCTGTGTGTGTGAGTGTGTGTGTGTGAGTGTGTGTGTGTGTGTGTGTGTGTGTGTGTGTCTAATAAAGCTGACGTCACCTGACACGGGGTTTGACTCCTGGGTTTGTAGCACCCAGAGTGGCTGACTTCACTCCTTTATGATGTGTGTTTTTAATCTCTCTCTCTCTCTCTCTCTGTCTCTCTCTCTCTGTCTCGCTCTCTCTGTCTCTCTCTGTCTCTGTCTCTGTCTCTGTCTCTCTCTGTCTCTCTCTCTCTCTGTCTCTGTCTCTCTCTGTCTCTGTCTCTCTCTGTCTCTCTCTCTCTGTCTCTCTCTCTCTGTCAATTCAATTTTCAATTTCAAAGGGCTTTATTGGCATGGGAAACATACATTTACATTGCCAAAGCATGTGAAGTCTGAAGATTAAAAACAAAAACAAAAAGAATGTAATGTACATACATGTACATACTAGAATAAATAAATAGATGACATACTAGATTACAAATCAAATAAATAGATTACAAATAGATGACATACTAGAATAAATAAATGAAATAAAACTTATTTCAATTCTTATGGTGGTTTTAGCCCATTTGATTGCCTTTTTCTATCACAGCAGCTAACAAATCTTGCTGCTGTGTTTGCACATAGCTGTACCTCACCCAGCAGATATGGTAGCCTTTCGACATTGGTCAAGTCCTCAAAGTCTCCCTGGATGTTGGTGATCAGTGGGAAGTATGTGTCCTGATGTCTCTCTCTGTCTCTGTCTCTGTCTCTGTCTCTCTCTCTCTCTCTCTCTCTCTCTCTCTCTCTCTCTCTCTCTCTTTCTCTCTCTCTCTCTGTGTGTCTCTCTCTCTCTCTGTCTCTCTGTCTCTCTCTCTCTCTGTCTCTCTCTGTCTCTCTCTGTCTCTCTCTCTCTCTCTCTCTCTCTCTCTCTCTCTCTCTGTGTGTTTCTCTCTCTCTCTCTGTCTCTCTCTCTCTCTCTCTCTCTCTCTCTGTCTCTCTTGTGTTCTGCCCACTGGTTAGACAGAGAGGTGGTTTAGAGTTTCACAGCTCCTATAACTCTCTCTCTCCCTCCCTCTCTTTCTCTCTCCTGCTATCACTCGTTTCCTCCTTTGTTTTCTGTCCAAACTCTGGGTGAAGGAGTGGGGTGTGTGTGTGGGGGGGGGGGGAGGGGCTGGGGGGGAATGGTACTGTAGCATGACCAACATAATGTTGGCTAGCTGAGGACCCCAAACAGTGGCTCCTGTCTCTGCCTGTGTGAGTGTTTCTTGCAGCAGCTGGCTCTTTGGATTGTATTGATGATGGGGAGGGTGGTTGGGGGGGGGGGGTACATGGAAGGAATGGGGGAGAATATGAAAATGAGGAGGGAGGGAGGGAGGGAGGGAGGGAGGGAGGGAGGGAGGAAGGGAGGGAGGGAGGGGGGGGGGGGGGGGGTCCTCCGCCAGATTTATTTTTACGATTTCAGGTTCATTGGCGTTGCATTTCTACACCATGACGCAAAAGCATCTCAAGCGGGTCACTTTTGTAAGACTGCTGTTTACATTTACATTTACAATTTGGTCATTTAATAATAATAATAACAATAATAATAATAACTTGGACTTATATAGCGCCTTTCATAAAACCCAAGGGCGCTTTACAATTCTGCAGGAAATGGTCAGACAGACAAAACAGAAAACAAAACAAAACAGAAACAGTGACTAGGGGCCAAAGGCCTTGGTGAACAGATGGGTTTTGAGGGCTGATTTGAAGGAGTCCAGGGTGGGGGCGTTGCGGATCACTATGGGGAGAGAGCAGAGTGCCTTTATCCAAAGCGACTTACAACAATCTGCTCAGGACTGAATATGCACTGGACCTTTGAAAAACTCTGCACTGCACTTTATATATACAGTATATATATAGCACTATCCAATGCACTGTCTGTCCTGTTTTTGCATTGTTCATGTATACATGTGAAAAAAGCATAAACGCACTACTGTAATGCCAAAACAAATTCCTATATGTGTTAACCATAATGGCAATACACGTTATCTGAATCAGAATCTGAATCTGAACTAACATATAAATGTCTAAGTAAGTGAATCATCTATCCATCTGTCATAGGAAGAAAAAGTATTCTATCAGTCAGTCGAGAAACTGTACAGTCGGGACTTAGGAGGGACAGTTAAGTTGTAGCCTGAAGAGATGGAGGTCTTCAATCCTGACAGCAGATAGGTAGAGACTCTGCAGTCCTGACAGCAGATAGGTAGAGACTCTGCAGTCCTGACAGAAGATAGGTAGTGACTCTACAGTCCTGACAGCAGATAGGTAGAGACTCTGCAGTCCAGACAGCAGATAGGTAGTGACTCTGCAGTCCTGACAGCAGATAGGTAGAGACTCTGCAGTCCTGACAGCAGATAGGTAGTGACTCTGCAGTCCTGACAGCAGATAGGTAGTGACTCTGCAGTCCTGACAGCAGATAGGTAGAGACTCTGCAGTCCTGACAGCAGATAGGTAGTGACTCTGCAGTCCTGACAGCAGATAGGTAGTGACTCTGCAGTCCTGACAGCAGATAGGTAGAGACTCTGCAGTCCTGACAGCAGATAGGTAGTGACTCTGCAGTCCTGACAGAAGATAGGTAGAGACTCTGCAATCCTGACAGCAGATAGGTAGTGACTCTGCAGTCCTGACAGAAGATAGGTAGAGACTCTGCAGTCCTGACAGCAGATAGGTAGTGACTCTGCAGTCCTGACAGCAGATAGGTAGTGACTCTGCAGTCCTGACAGCAGATAGGTAGAGACTCTGCAGTCCTGACAGCAGTGGGAAGCTCGTTCCACCAGTGGGGTGCCAAGATATATTATATGTGTGTATATGTGTGTGTGTGTGTGTGTGTGTATATACAGTATATATACATAAAGACTTCCTTGCCGTGCTTAGTTTAGCTCTGTGGCCCCTGAAACACAAACCATATTTTCCAGTCTTTTCTTTCTGAGTTTATGTGGTCATCTGTCCCACTATCACTTCCTGTTACTTACTGTAAGTGTCTGGTCACTTCCTCCTTCTACTTACTGAGAATCACCATGGCAACACAGAAATAAACATAGGAAACTTTGACAACTTGTGTCACACTTTTATCCAAAGCGACTTGCAACAAGTAAATGTGTCTAAAGTAAGTAATACATCATTCATCATGAGAAGAAAACCTATGCTAGGACCTTCAGCGTGGCAGCCCCCCCCCCCCCACCTTCTGGAACTCTCTGCCCAAGGATATCCGCGACTCTCCAACCCTGGACATATTCAAAGCTGCTCTTAAAACCCACCTATTCACCATTGCATTCAACCTGTAGTCAACATGTAAGTTATTATTCATTATAACCATTTTATAACCCTGACAATTTACATTTACATTTACACTTCTGGCATTTAGCATACGCCTTTTTCCAAGGCGACTTACGACAAACACATTAGACTAAGTATGTCAAACATCTATCCGCCAGTCATCGCAGGGAACAGTCTTCTATGCTCAGGGCCTGAGAAGAAGAAGAACGTTTTTATGTATTCATTATGACACGGGAGAAACAGTACTGGGGGGGGGAGGGGGTAGTAAATGTCTCAGGAGGGTAGATGTCTCAGGAGACACAGTGCTGGGGGTTAGTAGATGTCTCAGGAGACACAGTGCTGGGGGGGTAGTAGATGTCTCAGGAGACACAGTGCTGGGGGGTAGTAGATGTCTCAGGAGGGTAGGTGTGTCAGGAGACACAGTGCTGGGGGGTAGTAGGTGTCTCAGGAGACACAGTGCTGGGGGGGTAGTAGATGTCTCAGGAGACACAGTGCTGGGGGGTAGTAGATGTCTCAGGAGACACAGTGCTGGGGGGGTAGTAGATGTCTCAGGAGACACAGTGCTGGGGGGTAGTAGATGTCTCAGGAGACACAGTGCTGGGGGGTAGTAGATGTCTCAGGAGGAGCAGTTAAGGTGTAACCTGAAGAGATGGAGGAAAGATGGGGAGAGATTCTGCAGTCCTGACAGCCGTGGGAAGCTCTCTCTCTCCGCCAGCGTGGAGCCAGTGTAGTGAAGAGGGACAGTGCTACACCGGAGCAGGTGTTGGAAACATTCAGTGCGTTGTCACGTGTACATCACATCATACTGCATGTAGGTAGGCGGAGGGTCTGGGAGCGTGTAATGAATGAATGAATGAATGAATGAATGAATGAATGGTCTTTATTGTCATTGATATAGTACAGGTACCATACAACGAAATTTGGGAGGGGGGGCTCCCCTGGTGCTAGGAAAAAAAAACTAAAAACAAGAAGGGAAAAGAGCTGGTTTACATAAATAAAGGCTATGTACACTATCCACTATACTATACTATACAAATAAAACACTGTGCTGTACTCTATGCTATGCTATACATTTGTCACGGCCAGGCTCATGACCATGACAAAAACGGGAGACACACACGATCTTAGTAAGTAATGATAAGAAAATGTTTATTGTAAACTAAATGAGGCCAATAATAAGATGAGGTGTGGTAGTCAGTAAATCAGTGGTGTAATGTGAGTGTAGTGGAAAGTGGTGAGGTGAGTGTTGCATGGTGTGAAACAAGGAACAAAACAAAGAATAGAAAATAATGGTGCCTAGAAGGGGGCCTCAATACTGAGGCCTGCATAGATCTTTTATGCCCTGGATCCTGGAACCAGGTGGGGCACAATCAGCTGTCCACCAGCTGACCTGCCTTTCACTGATTGGTAACCCTGTCCAGCAGGAGTACTCTCTGCAGACAGGGAAACAGATGTTTATTACAGGCCAGGACACAATATGGGGCCAGGGCCGTCACACCCCCTCCCATAGAAACAGGGTCCCCAAGGGAACACTGAACAACAGGGAAACACACCACAGTAAAATAATATATAAACGAACAAACCCAGATCACCTGTATTCAGGACCAACCACCATTACTAACAAAACGATCGCGCAGATCAATTAACAATAGGCTATTATATACAAAAATGCGATAAGTGTGTCTCCAAAATGCTTAATATGCCACTCAAGGCTTTCAAAAAAAACACCCGCAGGCGATCATTTTGAACTGGTGGGGAATCGACTACGACACCAGTTTGCAGTTCATTCACCAAAATCTCTGCCTAGGCTACTAACAGAGACACGCGCCTATTAACTTAACAAGGCACCCCCTGTCAATCAAGGCAACAAGCCATGGGAGTCGCACCACAAGTAATGAACCACAATGTTTTAACCATCAATTAAGCAAAAAAGTCAAACGACCGGGTAGAATTCAATAGAAAAAAAGCAATATTTACTTACCAAAAGGTGATCAAAATAATGCTAGAAAAACGAAAACGGACGAGCCCCCAATTTGTCACGGCCAGGCTCATGACCATGACAAAAACGGGAGACACACACACGATCTTAGTAAGTAATGATAAGAAAATGTTTATTGTAAACTAAATGAGGCCAATAATAAGATGAGGTGTGGTAGTCAGTAAATCAGTGGTGTAATGTGAGTGTAGTGGAAAGTGGTGAGGTGAGTGTTGCATGGTGTGAAACAAGGAACAAAACAAAGAATAGAAAATAATGGTGCCTAGAAGGGGGCCTCAATACTGAGGCCTGCATAGATCTTTTATGCCCTGGATCCTGGAACCAGGTGGGGCACAATCAGCTGTCCACCAGCTGACCTGCCTTTCACTGATTGGTAACCCTGTCCAGCAGGAGTACTCTCTGCAGACAGGGAAACAGATGTTTATTACAGGCCAGGACACAATATGGGGCCAGGGCCGTCACACATATCCTAACATTTCCTATCTCTGAACCTTATGTACCCGAGGGTTGTCATATTGCACATAGTGTTATTGCACATTCATTTAAAGTGTCGCAGTTTGCAGGTTTGAAATGTTCACAGTTGTGTTTCAGTATTGCACTTGATTACAATCTCGTAGCTGCCATCAAATTGTCTAGATTGTCCAGGGCCTAGAACCTAGGTCTTTGCTGTGTTCAGGGCCTGAATGGCCCTGGGGTAGAAGCTGAGCTTCAGTCTATTTGTCCTTGCGGACATGGTCCTGAACCGCCTGCAAAAGTGTTCGTTCCCAGGGTGGGATGGGTCTCTGGAGATCTTGGAGGCCTTCCTGAGGCAGTGTGTGTTGTACAGCTCTTCCAGAGAGGGGAGGGGGGCGCCGATGATCTTCTGGGCCGATCTCACGACTCTCTGTAGCGCTTTCCTCTCTGCGGCTGTGCAGCTGGAGAACCACACGCAGATGCAGTAGGTGAGGATGCTCTCCACTGTGCAGCGGTAGAAGGTCACAAGCAGCTCCTGTTTGAGGTGGTATTTCCTGAGGACTCTCAGGAAGTAGAGCCGCTGTTGTGCCTTCTTGATGATGGCTGCTGTGTTGTTCTTCCAGGACAGGTCATCCTGTATGTGCACCCCCAGGAATCGGAGGGTTGAGACTCTCTCCACGCTCCCTCGAGCAGGGGCTGGACCTCAGATTTTTTCCTCCTGAAGTCCACGATGATTTCCTGGGTCTTTGACTGGTTCAGCAGCAGGTTGTTAACCTTGCACAGCTTGCCTAGCTGCTCCACCTCATCCCTGTACGCCGCCTCGCCCCCCCCCGAGATGCAGCCCACCACGGTGGTGTCGTCTGCAAACTTTACGATGGAGTTGCTGGGGTGGACGGGGGTGAAGTTGTAGGTGTAGAGGTTGTAGAGGATGGGGCTTAGCACGCAGCCCTGGGGGGACCCAGTGCTGAGTCTGAGGGCTGTGGAGGTGTGGGAGCCCACCCGCACCCTCTGGGGGCGGTCAGACAGGAAGTCCTTGATCCATGCACAGATAGAGTGTGATAGTCCCAGGTCTAGTAGTTTGGTCACTAGCCTGTCTGGAAGGATGGTGTTGAAGGCAGAGCTGAAGTCCACAAAGAGCAGTCTCGCGTAGCTGTTCCCCCTCTCCAGGTGGGATAGAGTGGAGTGGAGAGTTGTCGTGATGGCGTCCTCTGTGGACCTGTGGGCTCTGTAGGCGAACTGGTATGGATCCAGGTTGGGCGGGAGGCGTGTGACTATGTGGGCCCGGACCAGTTTCTCGAAGCACTTCATGATGATTGGTGTGAGTGCCACCGGGCGGTCGTCGTTTAGGCGGCTCACCGTGCTTTTCTTCGGGACTGGGATGATAGTTGAGGTTTTCAGGCAGGGTGGGATGGTGGCCTGGGACAGGGACTGGTTGAAGATGTTGGTGAAAACCCCGGCCAGCTGGTCGGCGCAGTCCCTCAGCACCCGTCCCAGGACGCCATCCGGCCCTGAGGCTTTTCTGGGGTCCACTGCCTTCAGCACTCGTCTCACTTCATGCTCTGTGAGGGTGAGGCTGCTGAGAGCTGGAGAGAGTGGTGTTTGTGTTGTGGTTGCCTCCGTTCGCCCCTCGTCGAACCGGGCGTAGAAGGAGTTCAGCTTTTCCGCCAGCAGGGGGTCGTCCTCCGCGGCTGTGAGCCTGTTGGCTCTGAAGTTTGTCATGTGCTGAACCCCCTGCCACACCCGCCTGGAGTCGTTGCTCAGGAAGCATTCCTGAATCTTCTCTCTGTGGTCTGCCTTGGCCTCCCGGATGCCGCGCTTTAGGTTAGCCCTGGTGGTGCTGTACAGCAGTGTGTCCTTCGCTGAGTAGGCGTTGTCCCTCTCCTTGAGCAGTTTTCGGACCTTCTCAGTCATCCATGGCTTCGTGTTGGGGTACACGTTTGTCCACGGTGGCTGAGTTGGTGCAGTTTATTATGTGGTTCAGAACCGACGACGTGAACTGTTCCAGGTCCTCATGCTCATATTCCTGCCATGAGGTGTCATACAGGCAGATCTGCAGTGGAGCGGACCCTGCTGGCCAGGTTCTGACAGTCTTAGTGGTGATGGGAGCACTTTTCCTCATGGGAGTGTAGGCTGGGATCAGGAGAATTGACACGTGGTCAGACATGCCTAGATGAGCTAGCGGTCTAGCCTTGTAAGCAAGCTTGATGTTGGTGTATACCTTGTCCAGTGTGTTATCTCCTCTTGTTGCACATTTAACATGCTGATAGAACTTGGGTAGTACTACCTTCAGGTCAGCATGATTGAAATCCCCATGCGATGATGTGCACTGCCTGAGGGTCCGCGCTCTGTCCACCACTGATGACGTCATGTAGCCGCGCCAATGCTAAGCTAGCATCCGCGCTTGGTGCAATGTAAACAGATGTTATGTACACCGCGTTGAATTCCCTCGGGAGGTATGTGGGTCGGCATTTAACAGTCAAGTATTCCAGGTCTGGGGAGCAGTGGCTACTTACAGTTTTCGTGTTTAAGCACCAGCTGTCCTTCGTAGATATAATGAGGCCGCCTCTGCGCGTCTTCTCATTAAGCAATGTCCGGTCGGCTCTGTGTAAAGTGCGGCCTTCTAGCCCGACCGCAGAGTCGATGATGGTAGCGTTGAGCCAGGTTTCTGTGAGAATAATCACACAGCTATCCCCCACGGTGTTGTTGGAAGCAACCTGCAGTCTCAGTTCGTCCATCTTATTAGCCAGAGATCTTACGTTGGAGAGGAATATACTCGGCAAAGCTGGCTTATCCGGGCTTCTCCTCAGCCTAGCTAGCAGGCCTCCCCTGCGGCCTCGGCGTTGTTTACGGTCTCGACGCCGACGTTTGCGTCTGAGGGACGGGATCGTGTACCATTGTTCTCCCGGTAAGCGAGCTATGTCGAGTGGAATGTTTTGTTGTTTCAAGAATTCTGCTGTTACAGTCCTCTCGTTTTGCGCACCAACTTCTAGTAAGTCTAGTCTGCTGTAGGTACTATTTACACAACAGTTCCCTATAAGTACTAAAATAAAAATGTACATACAAATGTACTTAAAAACGCTAAGAAGCACCAGCGTCGGAGCCACTGAGTGTAAGTTGTCAATGTTAAAGGGGTGGGATTGAATAAGTTGTACTTCTTCCCACTCCTTTTCGAATATGTGAGAAAAAAATTAAACTGAGTTAAAAGTGCTTTATGCTTTTTAATTCTGTTAATCAATCAATCAATCAATCAATCAACGTTACCATGTATCAAGGTATTTGCGTATTAGAGAGATAACGGAATATCCATATTATCCATCGTTCTGAAAAGGACAACAGCACTATGGTGCAGATGAATTCAAAGCTTTAAGACATTTCTACACAACACACAAACAGGCTCGCATTCCAAACCGTTTTGAAGACATCACAGCACCAACACCAATACTGGGTACGCTAAGCTTAGCTGCTTAGCTTAGCTGTGGTACAGCTTACAGGCCTACACAAGACACTAAACCCCAAATTGCTCCCAGTGAGCGGGCCGGCCGGCGCCTTGCATGGTAGCTTGGCCGCCATTGGTGTGTGAATGTGTGTGTGAACGGGTGAATGAGAGGCCGTTGTAAAGCGCTTTGGATAAAGGCGCTATATAAGTGCAGTCCGTTTACCATTTACCATTTACATTTCAAATCATTTTTCACAGACAGAAGTATGAGCCAAGCTCACGTAATGATCTGGTTGTGAGACACCACTTGTTTCCTGTTTGGCAGGAAGCTGCAGGTGTTCCTGGTTCACTCACAGGATGTGGTTCGCTGCTCCAGTTATTCTGCAGCTGAACCTCATCAGAGGTCAAGTAGTTCCAGTTGCTCACAGGTTGAGACCTGGTGAAGGGCTCCCCCTTGTGGCACTAGTACAGTAATACAGTGAATCAGTTTAATAATAATAATGTTGTTGTTGTTTTTTTGTTCTCTGTAGGACATCAACGTCTGCATCCTGGAGAATTACCCAGAATGCTCCAATCCAAGGCTCTTCTACATCATACCATACTTCTGCGGTCAGCACCCCCAGTGCAGGTCCGTTTTAAAATGTTTAATTATTATTATGAAACTTGATTTTTACCTGGAGGTCCATGGAATGAATGCCTGATTTAGATTATTAGTATATTAGCGTATTATTTGCATATTATTAGCATATTGTTCTGATGTATTAGCATATGATTGGATATTCACATATTTGGAGTAGAGCAAGGAAGGTAATTTGGGATGTATTATACACAAATTGTCCTGCTAAACTTACTTTTAGTTTGAGAGAAATAAATGTATGATATACTTTTTATTTTTATTTTCTATTATTATTATTATTAGTAGTAGTAGTAGTAGTACATCTGGGTTGTGTGGAAGGCAAATCAATTCGTATGACTATAATTGCAGTTATTAATCAATTCACTGCTTGGTGCCAGTTTACATTAGGGATGCAACCTCAGCACATATGTTCAAGTCAAGACTAAAAACCCATCTTTTTAATATTGCCTTTAAATGACTAAATAATTAAATCAGGATTATATAATTATTGGAGCACTTTGAGCTGCAACGTTTGAGGGATAAGCGCTATACAAATAATTACAGTAATTATAATAATAATAATTATTATTATTATTATACTTTTTGTATTATTATTATCATTATTATTGTAATTATTTGTATTATTATTATTATTATTATTATTATTATTATCATCATCATTATTTTGTATTGTTATTATTATTATTATTATTATTATTATTATTATATTTTTATATTAGTATTATATTAGTATTATATAATTGTATTATTATATTCTTATATTCTTATATTATTATTATATTATTATATTATATTATTTGTATTATTATTATATTATCACCATTATTATTATAATATTATTATTATATTATTACCATTATTATTATTATATTATATTATTATTTTACTATTACCATTATTATTATTATATTATTACCATTATTATTATTATATTATTACCATCATTATTATTATTATATTATTATGATATTATTGTGATGATATGATTGTGATGCCAGGGAGCCAGGCGTGTGGGCTCTGGAGCGGGCCAAGCAGAACGTGCAGGAGAACTTCCTGCTGGTGGGGGTGCTGGAGGAGCTGGAGGACGTTCTGCTGCTGCTGGAGCGACTGCTGCCACACTTCTTCTCTGATGTGCTGAACATCTACAAGAGCCCCGGTACACACACACACACACACACACACACACACACACACACACACACACACACACACACACCATCTACAAGAGCCCCAGTACACACACACACACACACACACACCATCTACAAGAGCCCCGGTACACACACACACACACACACACACACACACACACACACACACACACACACACCATCTACAAGAGCCCCAGTACACACACACACACACACACACACACACACACCATCTACAAGAGCCCCGGTACACACACACACACACACACACACACACACACCATCTACAAGAGCCCCAGTACACACACACACACACCATCTACAAGAGCCCTAGTACACACACACACACACACCATCTACAAGAGCCCCGGTACACACAGACACACACACCATCTACAAGAGCCCCGGTACACACAGACACACACAAGTCCCTTGCCTTGAAAATATTTAAGACTTGACTTTGTAGGAATAATTAAGACTTGACTTTGTGGAAATATTTAAGACTTCCCTTGCCTTGAAAATATTTAAGACTTGACTTTATGAACATATTTAAGACTTGACTTGATAACCTCTAAAGACGTCTTCAGTTGAGGCCTGAGACTGACACATCTTCATGTGTTTGTTCAACCCAACTCCAACCAGTCCAGTCACTTCCTGGTGTTGTGTCTCTTGTCTCCGCCCCTTCCCCTCCAGACTACAGGAAGATGGGCAACATGACGGGCACGGTGCGCAAGCACACGCCCACCCTGGAGGCGCTGCAGGTGCTGTACCACCGCATGCGCTACGAGTACCTCTTCTACAACTTCATCCGGGACCAGTTCCACCTGACCAAGAAGAAGATCGGCCTGCGCTCCGTCTCCCGGCCGCCCGCCCACCAGCCCTCCTTCCTGCGGGAGCTGGCCCTGCGCACCCCCCCCCAGCTGGAGGAGGAGGAGGAGGAGCTGGACGACACGGAGCTGGACGACGCCAACAGCTGGTTCGTCCAGCCCTGATGATGTCATCACGAGTCGCCGTGGCAACCGAAGGAGGTTGGGTTGGGACGGCGGGATATTAGCCGATCGATCGATCAGCCTGGTTGGTTTGGTTTGGCTGAGAGGCTAGCGTGATGGGGCGGTGGTGGGGGGGGGGAGGGGGAGGGGGGCGCCCCCCCCCCCCCATCTGATGAATGACAGCATTCCCAAGAAGAAGAAGGTTTGGGGGGTTTTGGGGGGCGGGGGGGGGGGGTGTGTAGATCACCGATGCCCGTGTTTTTACGGGCTACCATTATCTCCATCCCAGCTCAGACTCTCAGGGCTCACCGCCGAGGATCATGGGAGAGGGCCGGGGGGGGGGGGGGGACCAACTGCCATATTTAAAAATACTTTTACAATAATGGAAAATATTTTTGGTTTTCTTCAAAGCTACATCATCATCCGGTTGTTGTTGTTGTTGTTGTTGTTGTTGTTTTCAAGTTTTTGTTCTTTGTGTTCTGTCCGCGGAAATCTCCGGGTGAGATGTATGAATGGAAGATTTTTGGACCTATGAATTTATTGGGATATGTTTTTTATTATTTGTTGTTGTTGTTGTTGAATGGGATTGTTTGTTTGTGAGCGGGCCAGAACATTGGATCAGGTTGGAAATTCTGACACACCAGCCAAGGTGGAGGGATGATGGAGGGATGATGGAGGGGATGAGATGAAAGGGTGGAGGAGGGGTGAGGGCATGGAGGAGGGGAAGAAGGGATAGAGACTCCCAGGCGTTATTGGGACTGAGGGGGTGAGGGCCCATCCCAGCCTCTCCCTCCCATCTTTCCTTTTCTCTCTCTTTCTCTCTTTCCTGCCCTCTTTCCTCTCTCATCCTCCTGTTCTGCCTGTTTTAAAGGCTGTTTTCTGTGTGATTAAAAGTGCCAAACCTGTAATACTGTGTCACTGTCATCATCCAGGACTTCTCTGAGTGCCATGCCTCACCAAACCCTCACCAAGACCAGAACACAGGTCCCAAACTCTCTTGTCTCGTGGAGAAATCCTGTTCAGGACATGTTAGCTGTGCTGGTCCAGTGTCGCAGCAGGTGTGGGTTACAGAGTGAGTTTACTACAGTAGGAGGGAATGACAGTTTGTGGAAAAACAGCAAGCAGAAGAAAAGCACCCAAATATGAATTCAAAGAATTCCAACTGTGTGTTTGACAATTGGATTTGACAGCAATATTATTGGCCAACTATGGGAAACGTGATGTGATGTGAGTTGGTGGGAGGTTAGTTTGTAATATGATGCTTCTCCTCCAAATTGGTTTAACCAGGAAGTCTTGTTGAATCCAAAGCTTTAAAAAACAAAACTAATCAGTAACCGAACAACTCATCAAATCAAATCAAAATGGATAATTTGTCAAATAGACCCCCTTTTTATAATGTAAATCTGCTATTTACACACAGAGATCACTAGAGGGCGCTTCTTTTTTTTAGCCTGCCCTCCTACACAGAAAAACTACAACACAGCGTCATACTAGCTTATCCTGATGTGATGTTGAACATGTAAGGATACTGGGTGGTAGAACGCAACATATCTAGGACAAGTCATGAAAGGAGGGTCCTGAAATTTGATCGAGTGCAAAGATATATATTTTTTTTTAAATACTCACAGGGGTCACCGTGTGTTAACAGAACTGTCAAATATACTGTACTTGATCTCAACTGTCTTGAGTCTTTTCCAACTCTGGCTTGTTGGTTAAACGTCTGTATCGTCAAGAACTCCCCTTTTCCAACTTCCTGCCTCTCAGGGCCAGTTTCACAGACAAGGCTTAAGCCTAATCCTGGACTAAAAAGCATCTTCAATGGAGATTTTACAGTGAAAGTGTGATTTAGTCCAGGACTAGGCTTAAGCCTTGTCTGTGAAACCGGCCCTGTCAGTGTTTCATAGTGCAGCCATGTTGCAGGTATCTCTACATCCCATAATGCCCATAAGCTATTACCAGACGTGACCATTATGCCAGTCTAACCTACAGATATGTGTATGTAGTCACCGTGTGTGGATCATTGTCTTCGGTGTGTGGATTTTTTCTTTTTGACAGTTTTTTAATTTATTATTATGTATTCATTTGCATTCCAGATAAGATTCTCAGGAAAAAGAAAAATGTTTTATTACAACGTTTAAATAATTTGTACGGATGGGATCTTACGGCTGTCAAGCTATTCTTAGCGTGTAAAGAGGAGTACATAGTACTACTAGGAAATAGGCTATCCAAAATAAAGCGATATATGAGCAGCTAAAACTATTGGTTGAACCGTTTTTTTCTCCCACACAGATTTTCACAATAAAAGTCTTCTAACAACTGCAATGACCTGTCTCTGCTCTCTGTGTCCAAAACACGCCTACTCTCCATCTTCAAACGCCTATTATTAGTGAACCTGTTCCCTCGGTTTAGTAATTCATTCCCTCGGTTTAGTAATTCGTTAGGGTTAGGGTTGGGCCCTACGAGCCAGAAAGAATGCAAGGATTCTAACCCTAACCCTAACAAATTACTGAACCGAGGGAACAGATTTACTAAACCGAGGGAACAGATTTACTAAACCGAGGGAACAGATTCACACATCAAATATTTTTTTCTACCATGTGACCCCAGGGGGGGCTCCGTAGATCAGTCACATGAAATCTGACTTTTTAAAAATCCAACCTGGGTCGCGTTCAGAGGTGGTATTACATCAGATACATGTCTGAAATTTAGCAACGCGCCCCCGTCTGAACTGTCGGTGGTGAGTCTCACATGTCTTCATCCTCTCTCTCTCCACTCCTCCTTCACAACAAAAAAAAAAGAAATTGGAGGAGAAGATCAACAATGTTTGTTTGTCTTTGTGTCTTAATGTCAGGAGG
>NW_027662795.1:44354-59354 GCF_963989245.1 Nansenia antarctica
TCACACGTAGTCTAGCAGTGCTACATCTGATCTGTGAATCAAGTTTGGATTCAAAACAGTTAAAAAAAAAAAAAATTCACTCTGTCTTTTAGGTTCACACGCAAAACTCCCTCAAACGGCTCCCTCTGTCTCAGTCAGTCAGTCACACCCTCTCAGTCAGCTTAGCTAGACCACCGACCTTCACACAACACAGGAACAGCTCCATACCCAACCCTAGGATAACTAGGACTAACTAACTCTAACCCTACAATAACTTCCTTTAGACGGGCGGTAGAAGATGACATTCAGGTTATCAAACGTTTAATGAGTTGCTGGTTTGTTTGTCGTTGATTGAACGTCAGTCGAATGCGAGGCTGTTGTTGTTGTTGTTGTTGGTGGTGTTTTTGTTGAAAAAACAAATGAGGCAGATTGTGAATTGTTGCTTTCCTCCATCGGATATTTCGGGTCCACATTATTACTCTGTCCTTCCTCCATTACTCTTTTCATTTCTCTTGTCATCTCAAATTGACTAAGGGATCTATAGCAGACAAGTTTGGACACTATTAAATAGCAAAATGTAACCCAAACTATTAACCCTAACTGTTAACCCTAACTATTAACCCAAACTATTAACCCAAACTATTAACCCAAACTATTAACCCTAACTGTTAACCCTAACTATTAACCATCAATATAAGTTACTGTGACTGACGGTGGAAATGCGTGTTTAAGACATTTACTGTACGAGAGGCTTTTATGAGACCATCTTGCTGCTGATTTATTTATTTGATATCCAGAAATTGTTTTTTGGCAGATGACTTTCCCATTTGATGTAGTTCATATTTGGACTTTTGCTAATTCTATCATCTATGTACCATTTCCTCCATAAGTATTTATTCTTCATTGCCTTTAAATGACTAAATCATTTTATTATGATTATATAATGATTGGAGCACTTTGAGCTGCAACGTTTGCATGAAAAGCGCTATACAAATAAAGTTTGTGGGTATGTGTGTAATATCGTGTTAAAAAACAGTCACAACACAATATTTGAAATAACGACTTTTAACATCTGCTACGGTCTGTCTTTAGCTAGGTTAGCCGGGGTTAATAAGCAACATATTGAACCATATTAACCAGCAACATATTATTTCAAAATCCAGCATACCTATGAACTAGTCTTCACTGACACCAAAACAATGACTGTTATCGATATAACGTTAGCTACCAACTTTAGACTGCTAACGTCATTACCCAGTCCATCTCTCAAGCCAGCTACTTTTGTATGAAGTAGCTGGTTTGTCAATCCCACGACATACAAAAGTAGCTGGCTTGAGGTTGTGGGGTCGACAGGGGGCTCTGGCTGTGGCGGGGACCCCCTGCCCCCCCCCCCCGCGCAGGTCACCTGATCTGCCCACTCTGTACCCGCGCTGCATGCCTGCTAATATCTGCACTGCTAAGACCCGCCCCCCCCCACCCTGAGAGGTGCCATATGCACTGTGTCAAGTGGATCAATGGTTTTTGTTTACCCTCGTTCAGAGAGAGAGAGAGAGAGAGAGAGAGAGAGAGAGAGAGAGAGAGAGAGAGAGAGAGAGAGAGAGAGAGAAAGGGAGAGAGAGAGAGAGAGAAAGAGAGAGAGAGAGAGAAAGAGAAAGAGAGAGAAAGAGGGAGAGAGAGACAGAGACACACAACACACCTTAACACACCTTAACACACCTCCACACACCTCTACACACCTCTACACACACCTTAACACACCTCTACACACCTTAACACACCTCTACACACACCTTAACACACCTCCACACACCTCCACACATCTTAACACACCTCTACACACCTCAACACACCTCTACACACACCTAACACACCTCTACACACACCTTAACACACCTCCACACACCTTAACACACCTTGAACACACACCTTAACACGCCTCCACACACCTTAACACACCTCTACACACCTTAACATGCCTCAACACACCTCTACACACCTCAACACACCTCAACACACCTTAACACACCTCCACACACCTCAACACACCTCAACACACCTCAACACACCTTAACACACCTCAACACACCTTAACACACCTCTACACACCTCTACACACACCTTAACACACCTCTACACACACCTTAACACACCTCTACACACACCTTAACACACCTCCACACACACCTTAACACACCTCAACACACACCTTAACACGCCTCAACACACACCTTAACACACCTCTACACACCTTAACATGCCTCAACACACACCTTAACACGCCTCAACACACCTCTACACGCCTCAACACACCTCAACACACCAGTCTGAGGTGGTCAGTCAGTCAGTCAGTATGAGGGCTGAAACTGACCCACAGGTGCCTTAGGCATATGCGCCGTATCAAGTAAGAGATATACTGTTGCATGACAATGAATACAGCTAGAATTATTTGTCATTCGTGCCTCGTCGGTCCAGAGAGAGCGAGACAGGGGGGGGAGGGGGGGGGGGGGTACCGAGGTACACAGGAACGCAGCCCCATGATTGGCTCCCTGGTTTTGTTCCAGGCGCGTGCTTAGCTCACCTGTCGGCCAGGTCCCCGAACACCAGCGCGCCCAACAGGACCCCGAGCATGAAGGTGGGCTGGCACAGCTTGGCCAGCCATTCCCTCTCGCACACCAAGTTCCAGTCCGTGACCACGCTCTGGTACACCTCCGTGTGGTCGTAGACGTAGCCCCCCGCGCACGCCTGCACGGTCTTGTTGCCGTCAAAGTCGTAGGTGAAGTCCGCGGGCGGGTCCAGGCGCAGAGCGCTCCGGCACGGGCTCAACTCCCACTGGTCCCCCGCGGAGGTCCGCACCACCACCGGGCCGTCCCCCGGGCGGAAGGACGGCAGGACCTCCTCTAGGGTGGAGGCGGTGAGGTTACCGTACAGGACGGAGGTGATGTTGAGGTGAGGCTGCACCGCGCAGACGAAGCTGGGCGTCTCCACCAGGAACACGGAGGCCAGGTAGTGGATCCCGCAGGCCACGGCCTGGAACACCGCGGCGAAGTACAGGCATGCCTGGAACCTGGAGGACCAGAGGAGGGGGGACGGGAGGGGTGTTGAGGAGGTGTGTTGTGTGTCTGTCTCTGTCTCTCTTTCCCTCTCTCTCTGTCTCTCTTTCCCTCTCTCTCTGTGTCTCTCTCTCTCTCTTTCCCTCTCTCTCTGTCTCTCTCTCTCTCTTTCCCTCTCTCTTTCCCTCTCTCTCTCTCTGTCTCTCTCTCTCTCTTTCCCTCTCTCTTTCCCTCTCTCTCTCTCTCTCTCTCTCTCTCTCTCTCTCTCTCTCTCTCTCTCTCTCTCTCTCTCACTCTCTCTCCGAGAAATATGAAGCGGTTACGCTCTTAAGAGGAAGAAGTCGGTTTTAAAAGGCGCATCAAATAAAGGTTGCTATTATTATTATTATTATTATTATTATTATTATTATTATTATTATTATTATTATTATCAGAAGGAAGGACGTCAAATGAATATAGCCTCAAACTCATTCGTCATCATCGTAAAGACTTCGTAAAAGTCACCAAAAGTGTTCTTCATAACAAAAAATGATATGAAAGGAAAAAAATGCTTTAAGAATGAAGGTAGAAGGTGGAAAACATTTCATTTTCAAACGAAAAACATGAATCAAGTTACGCAACCCGCTATAAGAACAACCCGCGTCTCTCCAAACGCGCCCGGGACAGCAGCGCACTGCTCACAGACACGTCTGTTTAGGTCGGTTTCCATATTTTCAATTTCAACCCAAAAATTGGTTAGGGTACCAGTTATCAATACTTCCAGGATCGGTAGATTGGTAGTGAAACCTTTCAAACCCTATATCTCTCTCAACATTGCACAGAGAATTAACCCAAACAGCCTCTATGACAGCCTCTAGAACAGCCTACCTGACTAACTATGGACAGAAATAGCAGCCTAAACGTCTCCGTGAGGAAGCCACAACTATAAATAAACATGTTGTCTGCATCATGCAACAGGAGAGATTCGCTCATCATGGCCGCAGTCAAACTCTGTCTACTACTTGGTGGTTGAGAGTGAGAGAGGAAGATATTCCCTGACTGGATACAAAAGGAAACAGCCCAAAGATTGTCATTCAATTCAACCGACATGGTGGGAAAGAAACGCTGGTATATATGTCTACCTTTTGAAGTGTCCGAGCTCATCGAACAGACGCTCCACGCTCATAGTGGATATGGTCGGGTGGTCTGCAGCCTACCTGCGCGTAACGGACTGACCGGAGACTGAGGCGCGTCGGAGAGTCGCTCTGAGACCCTGGGTAGGAGGGGCGGGCAGGCAGGCGCACATAAGAGGGGGGGGGGGGAATGTCCACCGTGTGGCGCGAACAGGAAAAGTGTACACGTTTTTTTGACTGGCATACTTGCTTTGGATAGAACAGTATCCAATTCTATGATTGTCTATTATTCCAGAATGGGTTACACACAGTGTCAGTGTTACATAATGACCCGCTTTTGCCATGCGCCCCCTGTTCCTATGCGAGCTGACAGCACACATGAAGCGTGTTTACCTTAGGAGCAATGTCCAGCAAGTTGCATTTTTCATTGACCCCCAAATAAAGTAAATCAATCAGTCAAATCAGTAAATCAATCAGAAATGCACAATGTCCTTTGCATGAACCGTCAATCAGACTGAGTGGTTAAACACGATGTAATGTATACCGGCGATGAACCCGATAAACCAGAGAACCCATGATGATCAGGAAAAATATGAAAGCATATAGCCTAATATTGCCTTTAAATTACTAAATAATTAAATTAAGATGATAAAAAACCATCCTTTTAATATTACATTTAAGTTACAAAATAATAAAATTATTTTCATTATATAATGATCATATTGTAGTGACCGCTCGTTAGTGAGCAGAGTATTCGTAATTCACGGCGTTCCAGCCTGTACAAAGCACTGTTGATATGTTTGTGTTTACTCAATCACCCAGGATGCTTAGCGGGTGATATGAGTATATAAGTGGGACAAAGATGGATGAATGTTGTTGTTGTCAGTACGCATGCAGAGAGTGAGAATAAAGCACATGATTGTTTTTCTACCGGCAAACCGACTACATCGTCCAGTTATTGCCGTCACTCCTACATTGGTGACCCTGACATTCTCTCGAACGTTTTCGGAGATCATTTGAACATGACAACAAACGCAGTTTCACTCAAGCTGCCCGTTTTTTGGGAACAAAATGCCAACGCATGGTTTGCACAAGCTGAAGCTCAATTCGCCCTCAGGGATATTACCGTGGATCATACCAAATACTACTACGTGGTAGCAGCTTTAACCAATTCAACGGCAGCGAGAGTGGTGAGTCTTATTGAAAACCCACCGGCACAGCACAAATATGTTACCTTGAAGGCGCACCTCATCGATACTTTTTGTCTGTCTGAATCTGAACGTGCACGCCAGCTCCTCTCTCTCCCTGGGCTCGGTGACACAAAACCCTCTGAACTGATGGACCACATGCTAGCTTTGCTGGGCGACCATCAGCCGTGTTTTCTTTTTAAAGAGCTTTTTCTGCAACAGTTACCAGACCAGGTTCGTTTTTCAATGGCTAATTCCATCAAAACAGACTTTCGTCAGCTAGCCAAGGAAGCGGATATATTTTTCTCAGCTGGGAAGAAGTGTTTTACAGCCACCATGGATGAGTTTGGGTTCCAACCACTCTCCATCTCCGCTACTGCTGTGGCCCGACGGGTGAGGCCGTCGGGGTTGTGCTTTTACCATATGAAATTCGGGGACAAAGCTAAGAAGTGCCTACCACCATGCAACTTCAGTGTGTCGGGAAACGCACAGGCCGCCACTCATTAGCAGCTGTGGGTGCCGGCCATTCTGCAGGCTTGCTGTACGTCACTGACTCCCTCTCCGGCCGCCGTTTTCTGTGTGACACAGGTGCCCAGGTGAGCGTGCTGCCCGTATCGGCAATAGACATTAAAACAGGGAAACAAGGACCCTCCCTTGAGGCTGCCAATGGCAGTGCTATCGCTACCTTCGGCAGGCGCACTGTGGGTTTGTGTTTTGCTGACCAGCGTTTTACCTGGAGTTTTGTGTTGGCCAAAGTGTCTACTCCCCTCTTAGGCGCTGACTTTCTCTGCGCTAACAGCCTCCTGGTGGACGTGGGGAACCGCCGACTCGTCAACGCTGAGACATTCGGCTCTTTGTCATGTGAGCGCAGTGACGCAGCCACAATGAAGCTGTCCAGTGCTGTCTCGCCGGCTGACGATTTCTCTCCTCTTCTATTGGAGTTCTCAGACATCACAACACCTACCTTCTCGGCTGCTACCACCAAACACGGCGTCATGCATTACATCTCCACGGAAGGCCCACCAGTGCATGCCAGGGCCCGTCGCCTCGACCCACACAAGCTCACCATCGCGAAAGAGGAGTTTGCAGCCATGGAGGCACTTGGCATCATTCGCCGTTCTGACAGTCCTTGGGCCTCGCCTCTCCATCTCGTTCCCAAGTCCAACGGAGGCTGGCGTCCGTGCGGCGACTACCGGCGTCTAAATGATGTCACCACACCTGACCGTTACCCCGTTCCACACATTCAAGACTTTTCAGCCCATCTAGCGGGCGCGTCTATTTTTTCTAAAGTGGATTTGGTACGGGGATACCACCAGGTGCCAGTTAGCCCTCAGGACGTCCCCAAGACAGCGGTTATAACACCATTCGGACTTTTTGAGTTTTTGAGGATGCCGTTTGGCCTCAAGAATGCTGCCCAGACCTTTCAGAGGTTGATGGACGCCATGCTGGGCAACCTCCCTTTTGTGTTTGTCTACCTAGACGATATCCTGGTAGCTAGCACGTCCAAGGCAGAGCACCTATCCCACCTCCGTCTCCTCTTCAGTCGCCTCCGGGAACATGGATTAATCATCAACCCAGCAAAGTGCCAGTTTGGACTGCCTGCCATGGATTTCCTCGGCCACCACATCACTACTGCTGGGGCGGTCCCGCTGCCATCAAAGGTGGACGCTGTGCTGCAGCTCCCACGCCCTACCAGCATTAGAGCTTTACAGGAGTTCCTGGGGATGGTGAATTTCTACCATCGATTCATCCCCCAGGCTGCCCACCTAATGCGACCCCTGTATGGGGCTCTCAAGGACAAGACCCCTAAGCACATCATCGCATGGTCCGACGAAATGTCAAAGGCATTCTCAGACACCAAGGAAGCCCTCGCGAGCGCGACCATGCTGACTCACCCCGTGCCTGAAGCTTCCGTGGCCTTGACAACTGATGCCTCAGATTATGCCGTTGGAGGCGTTTACGAACAGCTGGTCAAGGGGGTTTGGCAACCCCTGGCATTTTTCAGCCGACAACTCCGCTCCAGTGAGCAAAAATACAGCACCTTTGACCGAGAGCTCCTCGCTCTGTACTTGGCAGTCAGGCACTTCCGTTTCCTGCTGGAGGCTCGTCCATTCACAGTTTTTGTGGACCACAAACCCTTGATTTTTGCCATGGCTAAGGTGTCGGAGCCGTGGTCTGCCAGGCAGCAGCGTCATCTGGCTTATATCTCCGAGTTCACTACAGACATTCGGCATGTGGCGGGGAAGGACAACCCTGTAGCTGACTGCCTCTCTCGTGCCACTATCGGGGCTGTCCACCTCGGCATCGACTACGCCCATATGGCTGCGGATCAGGTTTCGGACCCAGACATCCAGGCATGCAGGACTAAAGTTTCTGGCCTCCAGTTGGCGGACATCCCCTTCAGTGACGACGGCACAACGCTGCTTTGTGACGTGTCCATGGAGCAGCCGCGCCCCGTGGTTCCACATGCATGGAGACGGCAAGTTTTCGAGGCCATACATGGCCTCTCACACCCAGGCAGGAAACCTTCGCAGCGCCTGATTGCGGCGAAATTCGTCTGGCCCAGGATGAAGGTTGACATTGGTGGGTGGGTCAAGACCTGCGTGCCATGCCAACGTGCGAAGGTCCATCGTCATGTTAAGGCCCCGCTGGAGCGGTTCACGGTCCCAGAAAGACGCTTCGACCATGTCAACATTGATCTGGTGGGTCCCCTTCCCGCCTCCAGGGGGTACACTCACCTTCTGACGATGGTGGACAGGACCACCCGTTGGCCAGAGGCCGTCCCACTGACGGAGACTACCACAGCTGAGGTGGCCCGCGCATTCATCGGCACCTGGGTCTCCCGGTTTGGGGTCCCCTCAGACCTGTCCTCTGATCGGGGGGCCCAGTTCACTTCTGGCTTATGGACTTCCATTACTCAGCAGCTGGGTGTCTCCCTCCACCGCACTACGGCTTACCACCCACAGGCCAATGGCCTGTGTGAACGTTTTCACCGGTCCATGAAGGCTGCCCTTAAAGCCGATCTCCGGGGCGACGGCTGGGTCGACAGGCTTCCTTGGGTGATGCTGGGACTCCGTACTGCACCTAAGGAGGACCTCCTTTCGTCCTCTGCTGAGCTGGTGTACGGCCAACCCCTCCGGGTTCCGGGGGATTTCCTCCCCTGTGCTACGGTCCCCTGGTCAGCACCAGAACAGCGAAGTGCGCTGCTGGACAAGGCCAAGTCCTTCCGGCCGATCCCTACCTCATGCCATGGCGTTCCTAAGGTACGTGTCCCGCCTGATCTGAAGGCAGCGGGGTATGTCTTTATCCGCCAAGACGCCCATCGAGCCCCTCTGCAACCGCCCTATGATGGTCCCTACCGGGTCGTGGAGACAGGCGACAAATCCTTTATTATCGACATGGGGGGTAGTAAGGAACGCATCTCGGTGGATCGCCTTAAGCCAGCTCATCTGGACTTGGACCGTCCCATCGAGGTGGCCCACCCGCCCCGCCGCGGTCGCCCCCCTGTTAAAACAGTCCCGACCCTAGCTCCTGCAGACCCCCTGCCCTGCCGTCCGAGGCCGGCCAAACGTCCGCCTGTTGTTTTTCCCCTGCCTCGGTCTCCTGTGCCTGCTCAAGGGCGCCAGAGTCGCTTTGGGCGAGTTATCAGAGTCCCTGACCGTTTTTTGGGGCCGGTTCTTGTGAATTCTGGGGGGACGTGTGTAGTGACCGCTCGTTAGTGAGCAGAGTATTCGTAATTCACGGCGTTCCAGCCTGTACAAAGCACTGTTGATATGTTTGTGTTTACTCAATCACCCAGGATGCTTAGCGGGTGATATGACGGGATATAAGTGGGACAAAGATGGATGAATGTTGTTGTTGTCAGTACGCATGCAGAGAGTGAGAATAAAGCACATGATTGTTTTTCTACCGGCAAACCGACTACATCGTCCAGTTATTGCCGTCACTCCTACAATATAATCATTATATAATGATTAAAGCACTTTGAGCTGCAATGTTTGCAGGAAAAGCGCTATATGGCTATAGTGGACTTAATTCAAATGTTAATGCGATTTGAGATCGCAATTGCATGTTCCACGTTCCACATTCCATGTTCCACATTCTTTCAGTCAATATTCAAATTCAAATTCAAATGCAATCATATTCTATACTGTAACATTACTGTGGAACAGTCTTCCACTTAATATAAAACAAGCAGAAACTAGGAGGGCGTTTAGAGGACAGGTGAGAGCTTCCCTCTGGAGTCAGGAAAGCCTGTTTGTAGCCTATACTCTTATTCTTATTCTTTTATTCTTTTATTCTTTTGCCTGCTTTTATTCTTTTTTCGGAAAGCCTATTTTGTTAGCCTACTTTTATTCTTATTATTTTATTCTTAGCGTACTTTTATTATTTTTATTTTATTCTTAGCGTACTTTTATTATTTTTATTTTATTCTTAGCGTACTTTTATTATTTTATTTTATTCTTAGCGTACTTTTATTATTTTTATTTTATTCTTAGCGTACTTTTATTATTTTAATTGTATTCTTAGCCTACTTTTATTATTTTTATTTTTCCTAGAAGTTCCTAATCCTTTAGTTTGGGGTGGGGGGGGGGAATGTTTATTTAATGATTGTTTGATGTTATTGTTGTCTTGTATGTTGATATCAAAGGACCAAACTTGGAAATATGTTCACACTTTCACATGTCATCCCTTGGATTAATGTTTTTACTCCAACTGTGTTGTCCGGCAACACTTTCTTTATTTTCTTTAGAAAAAGTTAAAAAGTTCATATTTGATAACAATGTATATAAATATTTTTGTTAATATTTGATGTAGTGACACCACTACCTTTTACCGCAAATCGACTTCCGGTTTGGGAGTTCGTCCTTTGCCAGAGAGAGACCGAGACGTTATGTGTGTTCTCCATTCATCATCCAACAACATCCATGTTCAGATGTACACAAAGCAATGTTGTAAGTACGAAATGTCAAGTGTTGGATTGGTAGCTTTATATATTAGTCATCATTTGTTGGGAATATTATGTTTTTAGTTAATATTTTGTAGCTAGATTGTTAGGCCAAAACGGACTTTCTAGCTAACCACTGTTTGTTTACATCCTGTTGAAACATGTTTTGTGCTGTTTGTCTTGCAGTTTTTACCAGTTCAATATACCTGATTTGAAAAGCCACCCTACGCCTCTTTCTTTGATGGACTTTATTGACAAGGTTTAGCTAGATGTTAGAGAGAGAACATCATACCAACCATGAATAAACTCAATCAATCAATCAATATGATTAGCATTTTCTTTTTCATGTAGGCCTACCTGGTATGCACATTCGCCTGAGGTGAGAGGTTACCAGAGGTCATTGTTAGGAGGTGAGAGGTTACTAGGGGTCATTGTTAGGAGTTGATTATAAAAGTGCCACACAACTGTCAAAGAACTACTTATCGTTAAAGTTTTAAACCAGCTGACTTCATCATCTCTCTCTAAGGTGTTAACTAATTTAGGTGGGGGGGGTGAACAGGGGGGTGGCACAGTAGCCGAAAAATACTCTAAGAAAAATAAGCACCCGTGTTCCCGGTCTATTAGAAACAAACAACGTTTGTAATGATTGATGTGGAGTGTGGCTGTGTGTGTGTGTGTGTGTGTGTGTGTGGCTGTGTGTGTGTGTGACTGTGTGTGTGTGTTTGTGTGTGTGTGTGTGTGTGTGTGTGTGTGTGTGTGTGTGTGTTGACTCAATAGTATAACTGGCTGGCTGCCCCGTTAGCAGAGGGCAGAGTCTAGTTTATGTAAAGATTACAGGGTTAATGGTACATGTAAATACAGCCTATGTATGTATGGCAGCATCTGAAAAACAACTCTGTTTAGGGTCACTGTTATCCTCTTAAGGTGAAGGCCATTTGGTAATAATAATAATAATAATAACCTTATAAATAACCAATAATTTTTAAAAAATGTATAGCACTTTGCCTGCAAACGTTGCAGCTCAAATTGCTCCAATCATTATATAATCATCGTTTAATGATTTAGTCATTTAAGGCAATATTAAAAAGATGGGTTTTTAGTCTTGACTTGAACATAATGTGCTGAGGTTGCATCCCTAATGTAAACTGGCAGTGCATTCCACAATCTGGAGCATCAAATGAGAATATAGCCTCACCAAATCTCTTCTTTTGTACATGTGGTACACAGAGAAAACCAGCGTCAGAAGACCTGAGAGCTCTATTGGGCTGATATGCTAGCAGAAGACCTGAGAGCTCTATTGGGCTGATATGCTAGCAGAAGACCTGAGAGCTCTATTGGGCAGATATGCTAGCAGAAGACCTGAGAGCTCTATTGGGCAGATATGCTAGCAGAAGACCTGAGAGCTCTATTGGGCAGATATGCTAGCAGAAGACATGAGAGCTCTATTGGGCAGATATGCTAGCAGAAGACCTGAGAGCTCTATTGGGCAGATATGCTAGCAGAAGACCTGAGAGCTCTATTGGGCAGATATGCTAGCAGAAGACCTGAGAGCTCTATTGGGCAGATATGCTAGCAGAAGACCTGAGAGCTCTATTGGGCAGATATGCTAGCAGAAGACCTGAGAGCTCTATTGGGCAGATATGCTAGCACAAGACCTCAGAGCTCTATTGGGCTGATATGCTAGCAGAAGACCTGAGAGCTCTATTTGGGCAGATATGCTAGCAGAAGACCTGAGAGCTCTATTGGGCTGATATGCTAGCAGAAGACCTGAGAGCTCTATTGGGCTTATATGCTAGCAGAAGACCTGAGAGCTCTATTGGGCTGATATGCTAGCAGAAGAACTGAGAGCTCTATTGGGCTGATATGCTAGCAGAAGACCTGAGAGCTCTATTGGGCAGACATGCTAGCAGAAGACCTGAGAGCTCTATTGGGCAGATATGCTAGCAGAAGACCTGAGAGCTCTATTGGGCTGATATGCTAGCAGAAGACCTCAGAGCTCTATTGGGCTGATATGCTAGCAGAAGACCTGAGGGCTCTATTGGGCAGATATGCTAGCAGAAGACCTGAGAGCTCTATTGGGCTGATATGCTAGCAGAAGACCTGAGAGCTCTATTGGGCTTATATGCTAGCAGAAGACCTGAGAGCTCTATTGGGCTGATATGCTAGCAGAAGACCTGAGAGCTCTATTGGGCTGATATGCTAGCAGAAGACCTGAGAGCTCTATTGGGCAGATATGCTAGCAGAAGACCTGAGAGCTCTATTGGGCAGATATGCTAGCAGAAGACCTGAGAGCTCTATTGGGCTGATATGCTAGCAGAAGACCTGAGAGCTCTATTGGGCAGATATGCTAGCAGAAGACCTGAGAGCTCTATTGGGCAGATATGCTAGCAGAAGACCTGAGAGCTCTATTGGGCAGATATGCTAGCAGAAGACATGAGAGCACTATTGGGCAGATATGCTAGCAGAAGACCTGAGAGCTCTATTGGGCAGATATGCTAGCAGAAGACCTGAGAGCTCTATTGGGCAGATATGCTAGCAGAAGACCTGAGAGCTCTATTGGGCAGATATGCTAGCAGAAGACCTGAGAGCTCTATTGGGCAGATATGCTAGCAGAAGACCTGAGAGCTCTATTGGGCAGATATGCTAGCAGAAGACCTGAGAGCTCTATTGGGCAGATATGCTAGCACAAGACCTCAGAGCTCTATTGGGCTGATATGCTAGCAGAAGACCTGAGAGCTCTATTTGGGCAGATATGCTAGCAGAAGACCTGAGAGCTCTATTGGGCTGATATGCTAGCAGAAGACCTGAGAGCTCTATTGGGCTTATATGCTAGCAGAAGACCTGAGAGCTCTATTGGGCTGATATGCTAGCAGAAGAACTGAGAGCTCTATTGGGCTGATATGCTAGCAGAAGACCTGAGAGCTCTATTGGGCAGACATGCTAGCAGAAGACCTGAGAGCTCTATTGGGCAGATATGCTAGCAGAAGACCTGAGAGCTCTATTGGGCTGATATGCTAGCAGAAGACCTCAGAGCTCTATTGGGCTGATATGCTAGCAGAAGACCTGAGGGCTCTATTGGGCAGATATGCTAGCAGAAGACCTGAGAGCTCTATTGGGCTGATATGCTAGCAGAAGACCTGAGAGCTCTATTGGGCTTATATGCTAGCAGAAGACCTGAGAGCTCTATTGGGCTGATATGCTAGCAGAAGACCTGAGAGCTCTATTGGGCTGATATGCTAGCAGAAGACCTGAGAGCTCTATTGGGCAGATATGCTAGCAGAAGACCTGAGAGCTCTATTGGGCAGATATGCTAGCAGAAGACCTGAGAGCTCTATTGGGCAGATATGCTAGCAGAAGACATGAGAGCTCTATTGGGCAGATATGCTAGCAGAAGACCTGAGAGCTCTATTGGGCAGATATGCTAGCAGAAGACCTGAGAGCTCTATTGGGCAGATATGCTAGCAGAAGACCTGAGAGCTCTATTGGGCAGATATGCTAGCAGAAGACCTGAGAGCTCTATTGGGCAGATATGCTAGCAGAAGACCTGAGAGCTCTATTGGGCAGATATGCTAGCACAAGACCTCAGAGCTCTATTGGGCTGATATGCTAGCAGAAGACCTGAGAGCTCTATTTGGGCAGATATGCTAGCAGAAGACCTGAGAGCTCTATTGGGCTGATATGCTAGCAGAAGACCTGAGAGCTCTATTGGGCTTATATGCTAGCAGAAGACCTGAGAGCTCTATTGGGCTGATATGCTAGCAGAAGACCTGAGAGCTCTATTGGGCTGATATGCTAGCAGAAGACCTGAGAGCTCTATTGGGCAGACATGCTAGCAGAAGACCTGAGAGCTCTATTGGGCAGATATGCTAGCAGAAGACCTGAGAGCTTTATTGGGCTGATATGCTAGCAGAAGACCTCAGAGCTCTATTGGGCTGATATGCTAGCAGAAGACCTGAGAGCTCTATTGGGCAGATATGCTAGCAGAAGACCTGAGAGCTCTATTGGGCTGATATGCTAGCAGAAGACCTGAGAGCTCTATTGGGCTTATATGCTAGCAGAAGACCTGAGAGCTCTATTGGGCTGATATGCTAGCAGAAGACCTGAGAGCTCTATTGGGCTGATATGCTAGCAGAAGACCTGAGAGCTCTATTGGGCAGATATGCTAGCAGAAGACCTGAGAGCTCTATTGGGCAGATATGCTAGCAGAAGACCTGAGAACTCTATTGGGCTGATATGCTAGCAGAAGACCTGAGAGCTCTATTGGATAGATATGCTAGCAGAAGACCTGAGAGATCTATTGGGCAGATATGCTAGCAGAAGACCTGAGAGCTCTCTTGGGCTGATATGCTAGCAGAAGACCTGAGAGCTCTATTGGGCAGATATGCTAGCAGAAGACCTGAGAGCTCTATTGGGCTGATATGCTAGCAGAAGACCTGAGAGCTCTATTGGGCAGATATGCTAGCAGAAGACCTGAGAGCTCTATTGGGCAGATATGCTAGCAGAAGACCTGAGAGCTCTATTGGGCAGATATGCTAGCAGAAGACCTGAGAGCTCTATTGGGCAGATATGCTAGCAGAAGACCTGAGAGCTCTATTGGGCAGATATGCTAGCAGAAGACCTCAGAGCTCTATTGGGCTGATATGCTAGCAGAAGACCTGAGAGCTCTATTGGGCTGATATGCTAGCAGAAGACCTGAGAGCTCTATTGGGCTAATATGCTAGCAG
>NW_027662795.1:71854-74816 GCF_963989245.1 Nansenia antarctica
GCCTTGTCGTGTGTGAAGGCCTGTGCCTTCTAGAGTCTAGACTATTCTCTCCATTCCTCCTGGCAATAACACTTGATGTGCCAAGCATCCAGCTCCACAGAGAGAAGGAATTCCACCTATGTTCCAACTGGGACACAAGCCACAAAGACCCACAAATCCTCAGCTTTTTTTTCCTGTTACCCATCGGTCTGGTACAAATCAATACAGTCACAAGAAAACTTCAAGTCATGTGACTTATAGTAGACACACACAATCAGAGTTAAAGGGAATAGTATCAGAGCTCTCAGGTCTTCTGCTAGCATATCAGCCCAATAGAGCTCTGAGGTCTTCTGCTAGCATATCAGCCCAATAGAGCTCTCAGGTCTTCTGCTAGCATATCAGCCCAATAGAGCTCTCAGGTCTTCTGCTAGCATATCAGCCCAATAGAGCTCTCAGGTCTTTTGCTAGCATATCAGCCCAATAGAGCTCTCATGTCTTCTGCTAGCATATCAGCCCAATAGAGCTCTCAGGTCTTCTGCTAGCATATCAGCCCAATAGAGCTCTCAGGTCTTCTGCTAGCATATCAGCCCAATAGAGCTCTCAGGTCTTCTGACGCTGGTTTTCTCTGTGTACCACATGTACAAAAGAAGAGATTTGGTGAGGCTGCATTCTCATTTTATGCATCCAGATTGTGTCTCACTGCCAGTTTACATTAGGGATGCAACCTCAACACATATGTTCAAGTCAAGACTAAAAACCCATCTTTTTAATATTGCCTTTAAATGACTAAATAATTAAATTAAAGCACTTTGAGCTGCAACGTTTGCAGGAAAAGCGGCATACAAATAAAGTTGTTATTATTATTATTATTATTATTATTATTATTATTATTATTATTATTATAACTGTACATAGCCCATAACTGTACATAGCTCATAACTGTATATAGCTCATAACTGTACATAGCCCATAACTGTATATAGCCCATAACAGTATATACCTCTAAACTATACTGATGTTTACAACACTACCTCTGCACATACTGTATATTACATAGTCACCTATCACGACCATTCCTGCTCTATTCATATCATCATGCCCTTATATGCACTTTGGGTTAGGATGCTGAACTGCAAGTGTCGTACTTATAGTACTCTGTCGCCATGACGATAAAGTTGAATGTAATCTAATCTAATCAGTCGATTTATATAATGCAGTGGTTTGAATGAACGTGTCATATGGACTATGTCCTTCTCTGTGTGTGTGAGTCACGCCGTCGGATGAGATGGATGAAATAAACACAAGACCGACGATAGGTTGAGAGGAGACAGCAGAGTGTCTGTGACCTTACCAGACACACGCACACGCACGCACGCACACACACACACTCACACGCACACGCACACGCACAGGCACACGCACACGCACACACACACGCACACACACTCACACACCGACACACACACATAAATACAAATTGCATTAAGGACATAAACACGCGGTACTGGGCTCGAGGAGCCAGTCAGCCTAGTCTGCCTGGCGCCCTCCTCTGGGACTGCCGGCCACGGGGTCGGGCGGCGGATCCAATGCAATAGGCAGGGGATAATTGGATGCTAAGTTGGGTTAAATTGGCTACCAAATTGGGTGAAAAAGGGATAAAATCTGAAAAACAAATTTATAAAAATAAAAAAAAAGGACATAAACACTACGTGTGTGACTGTGCAGCAACCATCGTACACACACGATTATTAACACTGAGGATGTTTCACATGTGGGTTAACAGATACGACAGCATTACTGCAAAACTACATCTACTCTATTGGTACAAAAAGCAACGCCGTCTCCATATTGAGCGGCTACCGATAATAGCAGATATGGAGCAACACTTGGCTGACTGTTGAGCCTTTCTCTGGGAGATGTGGGCCACCTGAAGGCCCCTGACCACCAGCTGGTGAACATGACCCAGGCTGACCCAGGCTGACCCAGGCTGACCCAGGCTGACACACTTGTAGCCTAGCTAGTGAGATGTTCAGCTTCAGCTGATGATGTTTCAGCAACTTGGTTAAAAAAGGCCCCACCGCACGCACACACACACACACACACAGACACACACTCACACACACACACAGACACACACACACACAGACACACACACACACACACACACACACACACACACACACACAGACACACACACACACAGACACACACACACACACACACACTCACACACACACACACACACACACACACACACACACACCCACTCACACGTACACACACACACACACACACACACACACAGACACACACACACACACACAGACACACACACACACACACACCCACCCTACCCCATGCAGTGGTGCACCCAGGGTTTGCGTTCTCCGGCTGCTTGGCTGTAAATCTCCATGTAAATAATGCGTCTGAGTCTGTCTCCTCCATAGCACCACCTGTTACACATTCCTCCCTCCCTTCCCCCTTTCTTCTGCCCCCCCTCTCTCATCCCCCCCCCTCTCACCCCCCCCCCAAGCCTATGTACACATAGTCTCGTACTCTATGTTTTTACTATAGACACTTAGCTTGACTAGAGTGTCTTTTTATCTATTGTAGATTGTACATGTAGTATGTCTGTATACATCCAGACATGTCTGTAGTTTGTATGTTCAGGACTCCAGGGAGACTAGAGTGTACATCTGTGTGCTTCTAATGGGGATCCTTAAATCAAATCAAATCAAATCAAATTCACTGCCATTGTTTGTTTTCTGAGAACTGAATAAGGTATCGGGTACGTCCTCCATGTAAAAGGGCCTCTGAATCCGTATCCAGATCAGGGACCGTTCCTTTGTGAAGCGGCTGCGTGTGTTACCCTCCAGCGCCTGCAGGGGGCAGCAGAGCGCTGTCCTGCCTGTTAACCACCACACTTTGTCGGTTCTTCATACAGAAGAGATACTGTATGTATGGAGGTGTGGGGGGGTGTCTC
>NW_027662794.1:7500-12500 GCF_963989245.1 Nansenia antarctica
TCGGCCTTCTTGCGTGCACGGCATGTTTGAGATCTCTCCACAGATTGTCAATCATATTCAAGTCTGGGGACTGAGATGGCCGGTCCAAAACCTTCATCCGTCTTTCCTGGAGGCCGGGTTTCCCTTGGTGCCGGTCAACGTGTCTGGGAAGATTTCAATGTCCCGGACAAACTGGAGAAATTCCGGTCATCATATTAAAATATAATATCGGTGTTTGTCGCGGTGATTAGTTGTTGTGTCGCCTATAGAGCTCCGGACGTCACGTGACTCGTTTTGTTTACACCGCCATTTTGGCAGGAAGAAAAGCGTGAGCCTAAAGGAATGGAGCCGGCGTCGATTTCAAGCCGTCAGAGTTCACCGCGCACTTTATTTTCAAGAACATTGAACGCTACATTACAAAACCTGATAGATGAAACATTACTGACCCTTAAAACGCCCCCAGGTGCTTTTCACCAGGACTGAACATTACTAACCCTTCACCTGTACTGAACACCACTGACCCTTCATCTGTACTGAACACCACTGACCCTTCATCTGGACTGAACACCACTGACCCTTCACCTGTACTGAACGGACAGAGAACCTTCCAGACCTGCAGTGTCCCGACATCCATAATCCCCTGATCACCTTCCCCTCGTCCACTCTGGAGTCTGTCAGCCCCTTTCACACATCCCAGCCTCCAGCCTTCCCCTCGTCCACTCTGGAGTCTGTCAGCCCCTTTCACACGTCCCAGCCTCCAGCCTTCCCCTCGTCCACTCTGGAGTCTGTCAGCCCCTTTCACACGTCCCAGCCTCCAGCCTTCCCCTCGTCCACTCTGGAGTCTGTCGGCCCCTTTCACACGTCCCAGCCTCCAGCCTTCCCCTCGTCCACTCTGGAGTCTGTCAGCCCCTTTCACACATCCCAGCCTCCAGCCTTCCCCTCGTCCACTCTGGAGTCTGTCAGCCCCTTTCACACATCCCAGCCTCCAGCCTTCCCCTCGTCCACTCTGGAGTCTGTCAGCCCCTTTCACACGTCCCAGCCTCCGGCCTTCCCCCTCGTCCCCTCTGGAGTCTGTCAGCCCCTTTCACACGTCCCAGCCTCCAGCCTTCCCCTCGTCCACTCTGGAGTCTGTCAGCCCCTCTCACACGTCCCAGCCTCCAGCCTTCCCCTCGTCCACTCTGGAGTCTGTCAGCCCCTCTCACACGTCCCAGCCTCCAGCCTTCCCAGTGGAAGTCGACAGAATACGTCCCGCAAGGTCCAAGGTTCTAGAACCAACCAATGAATAAAGGTCCAAGATTCTAGAATGTTCATGTCAGTGAGCAACAGGCTTCTTTTAGTTCAGCCTTTGTTAACCCTGCCAAGTCCATCCCATAATGCACAGCTCAAACTTGCCTTTTAGTGTAATAAAATGGTCAGAAACCGTAATAAAAGCCTGTTAAATAGATAAGATATTAACGGTAGGAAGCATGGTGTTCTGTACCTGATATGAAGTGCTCACTCCCACAAGCGGAATCCGTTGCTTGTCGAGTCTGCTGTCGGCCATGTTGAATACAGCAGGCGAAGAGACAGGCTGCCATGGTGCTCTTGCGCGACGTCAACTAGCGGAGCTCGGAGGCTAGCCTACATTTAAAAAAAAATATACAGCCTATATATACGTATTTTTTAACCCAGAATATGTGCCAATTTCATTTTAGCCAATTGTATTCGAATTGTGCTTAGAGGGAATTATTTTCGCCGGACATAACCGAAGAGGTTTAAATATGTCGGACTTCAACAGATTTTATCAGACAAAGACCGGTAATTACTAGTTAACGTAAACCCAGCCTGGAGGTACTTCATGGTTGGTTTTGAGGTATGCTTCGGGTCATTGTCTTGCTGGAATACCCAACCTCTCTTCAACTTCAATTTCTGGACTGACCTTCAAACATTAGCCTCTAGAATGTCTTGATATTTGGTGGAATCCATTCTTCCTTCCACCCGCACAATATTGCCTGTGCCCCCAGCTGCTACACAACCCCAAAGCATAATGGATCCACCTCCATGCTTAACATTTGGCACAGTGTTCTTCTCTAGAAATGCTTCACTCTTTTTTCTCCAAACATTCCTTCTTTGGTTGTGGCCAAAAAGTTACATTTTGGTTTCGTCAGTCCAAAGCACATTGTTCCAATAGGCTCCAGGTTTCTCAAGGTTTTCTTTTGCGTACTTTTGCTCAATTTTGTGTTGAGGTGGTAGGAAAGGCTTCTTTCTGTCAACTCTGCCATGTCGGTCTTTGTTGTTTAAGGTACGCTGTATTGTTGTCCTGTGAACAACTAGACCGGTGTCTGCTACTTTTTTTTGCAGCCCTTTTGCAGTGATGTGTGGGTTCTTCTGAGCATTTCTCACCAGATCTCGGGCCATTCTATCAGAAAATGTTCTTGGTCTTCCAGATCTTGCCTTGACTTCAATTGACTTCAATTGTTCCATTTATTTTCCATGTTCTGATGATGTTTCTGACAGTGGCAATGTGTAGTTTGAAACACTGCGAGAGTTTTTTGTAGCCTTCTCCTTGATGGTGGAAGTGAACTATCTTGATTCTGACATCCTTGGACAACTGTTTAGAGGAACCCATGGTTTTTAACACCAGACACAACAGCCACCGCAGTCGGATACTTTAGAAGGCATGGAGTTACTTCAGAATATTTAGTTCAACCCTGGAATTATATTCTCCTGACTCACTGAAGCTCTAACGAGTAAATCACCTTGGTCTGGGCCTTAGTAATCATCTGTTCAAAAGGTAACAAAGAATAATCCAGAAGGGTTCCCAACTTTTGCACAGGGCCCTTTCCTTTCCTGTCCTCTCTTGTCCTCTCGTCCTCTCTTGTCCCCTCTTGTCCTCTTGTCCTCTCTTGTCCTCTTGTCCTCTCTTGTCCTCTCGTCCTCTCTTGTCCCCTCTTGTCCTCTTGTCCTCTCGTCCTCTCTTGTCCTCTATTGTCCTCTCTTGTCCTCTATTGTCCTCTCTTGTCCTCTTGTCCTCTCGTCCTCTCTTGTCCTCTTGTCCTCTTGTCCTCTCTTGTCCTCTCTTGTCCTCTTGTCTCTCGTCCTCTCTTGTCCTCTTGTCCTCTCTTGTCCTCTCTTTCCTCTTGTCCTCTCTTGTCCTCTCTTGTCCTCTTGTCCTCTCTTGTCCTCTCTTGTCCTCTTGTCCTCTCTTCCTCTCTTGTCCTCTCTTGTCCTCTCTTGTCCTCTCTCGTCCTCTCTTGTCCTCTTGTCCTCTCTCGTCCTCTCTTGTCTCTCTTGTCCTCTTGTCCTCTCTTGTCCTCTTGTCCTCTCTTGTCCTCTCTTGTCCTCTCTGTCCTCTCTTGTCCTCTTGTCCTCTCTTGTCCTCTCTTGTCCTCTCTCGTCCTCTCTTGTCCTCTTGTCCTCTCTCGTCCTCTCTTGTCCTCTTCTTCCTCTCTTGTCCTCTCTTGTCCTCTTGTCCTGTTTTGTCCTCTTGTCCTCTTGTCCTCTATTGTCCTCTTGTCCTCTCTTGTCCTCTCTTGGCCTCTCTTGTCCTCTTGTCCTCTTTGTCCTCTCTTGTCCTCTCTTGTCCTCTTGTCCTCTCTTGTCCTCTCTTGTCCTCTTGTCCTCTCTTGTCCTCTCTTGGCCTCTTGTCCTCTCTTGTCCTCTTGTCCTCTCTTGTCCTCTCTTGTCTCTCTTGTCTTCTCCGTGTCCTCTTGTCCTCTCTTGTCCTCTCTTGTCCTCTCTTGTCCTCTCTTGTCCTCTTGTCCTCTCTTGTCCTCTCTTGTCCTCTTGTCCTCTCTTGTCCTCTCTTGTCCTCTCTTGTCCTCTTGTCCTCTCTTGTCCTCTTGTCCTCTCTTGTCCTCTCGTCCTCTCGTCCTCTCTTGTCCTCTTGTCCTCTTGTCCTCTTGTCCTCTCTTGTCCTCTTGTCCTCTCTTGTCCTCTTGTCCTCTCTTGTCCTCTCTTGTTCTCTTGTCCTCTCTTGTCCTCTTGTCCTCTATTGTCCTCTTGTCCTCTCTTGTCCTCTCTTGTCCTCTTGTCCTCTCTTGTCCTCTCTTGTCCTCTTGTCCTCTTGTCCTCTTGTCCTCTCTTGTCCTCTCTTGTCCTCTCTTGTCCTCTCTTGTCCTCTTGTCCTCTCTTGTCCTCTCGTGTCCTCTTGTCCTCTCTTGTCCTCTCTTGTCCTCTCTTGTCCTCTCTTGTCCTCTCTTGTCCTCTCTTGTCCTCTTGTCCTCTCTTGTCCTCTCTTGTCCTCTCTTGTCCTCTTGTCCTCTCTTGTCCTCTTGTCCTCTCTTGTCCTCTCTTGTCCTCTTGTCCTCTCTTGTCCTCTTGTCCTCTTGTCCTCTTGTCCTCTCTTGTCCTCTTGTCCTCTCTTGTCCTCTCTTGTCCTCTCTTGTCCTCTTGTCCTCTTGTCCTCTCTTGTCCTCTTGTCCTCTATTGTCCTCTTGTCCTCTCTTGTCCTCTCTTGTCCTCTCTTGTCCTCTCTTGTCCTCTTGTCCTCTCTTGTCCTCTCTTGTCCTCTCTTGTCCTCTTGTCCTCTCTTGTCCTCTCTTGTCCCTCTCTTGTCCTCTCTTGTCCTCTTGTCCTCTCTTGTCATCTCTTGTCCTCTCTTGTCCTCTCTTGTCCTCTCTTGTCCTCTCTTGTCCTCTTGTCCTCTCTTGTCCTCTTGTCCTCTCTTGTCTTCTCTTGTCCTCTTGTCCTCTATTGTCCTCTCTTGTCCTCTTGTCCTCTCTTGTCCTCTTGTCCTCTATTGTCCTCTCTTGTCCTCTTGTCCTCTCTTGTCCTCTATTGTCCTCTCTTGTTCTCTCTTGTCCTCTTGTCCTCTCTTGTCCTCTCTTGTCCTCTCGTCCTCTCTTGTCCTCTCTTGTCCTCTTGTCCTCTCTTGTCCTCTCTCGTCCTCTCGTCCTCTCTTGTCCTCTTGTCCTCTCTCGTCCTCTCAACCTCTTGTCCTCTCTTCCTCTCTTGTCCTCTCTTGTCCTCTCTTGTCCTCTCTTGTCCTCTTTTGTCCTCTTGTCCTCTCTTGTCCTCTCTTGTCCTCTCTTGTCCTCTTG